>NC_043011.1:50822167-50894667 GCF_006345805.1 Octopus sinensis
CACAGAGGGGACAAACAAGGACAGACATAGGTATTAAGTCGATTACATCGACCCCAGTGCGTAACTGGTACTTAATTTATCGACCCCGAAAGGATGAAAGGCAAAGTTGACCTCGGCAGAATTTGAACTCACAACGTAACGCAGACGAAATACCGCTAAGCATTTTGTCCGGCGTGCTAACGATTCTCCCAGGTCACTGCCTTCTAACCATACCTTTTTACAAACTACATGACACAAGTGAGGTTGGAAGAAAGATGAAATAAAAATGGTTTATTAAAATGTTCAAACCTGTTCTGAAGGGAAATAACAACAATAATATAACACCCAGTTAATGATGTGGATTAAAGAATATCATTAATGTATGAATAGAAACAAATTACAGAAAATCAGTATGCCTGAGGTTATAGCAGAAGACACTTGTCCAAGGTGGCATGCAGTGGGACTGAACCCGGAACCATGTGGTTGTTAGGCAATCTACTTACCACACCGCCGGCACGTTAAAAGCACCAACTGATCGTGGCCGATGCCAGACTCCCCTGGCACGTGAAAAGCACCCACTACACTTGCGGAGTGGTTGGCGTTAGGAAGGGCATCCAGCTGTAGAAACACTGCCAGATCAGACTGGAGCCTGGTGCAGCCCCTGGCTTCCCAGACCCCGGTCGGGCCGTCCAAACCGTGCTAGCGCGGAATATGGACGTTAAATGATGATGATGATATATATATATATATACACACACACACATGAAGAGAACGGTAAATGGAAGGAAGAGGCCTGTCGAAATTTATTATGGTGTTAGAAACAGCTAATTTGCAAATGACTCTAGTGGACGTACATAAACATACATATACATGTACATGTATATATACATACATGTGTGTGTGTATATATATTTATATAATTCTCAATTTTCCAATTCACTTAACTGTAAATAGGTTACATCACTGCTGTAAACAGCACAAGCCAGTTGTTGGCTCGCTTAGTGATAGTTGAATGCTGTCCACTCTGGAATGGGAGACTGTCTCTTTCAACTTTGAAGCATTTTGTAATTAATGTTGTGCGTGCATAAGAAATCATCATTATCATCACCATCACTACCATCATGATTATTATTATTATTATTATCATTATTATTATTAATACTGATAATAATGTTACTGTTACTATTATTGTTAGTGTGATGGACAAAATAGTACTTTGTAGTTTTCAGTTGTGTTTCATCATGATCTCGGTTCACATTTTACCCAAGTTGACTTTTGCTCTTTAATCGAATATTTGGATGCTGTATTCATCTAGTCAACGCTACTCTATGTCTGAAACAGAAATCTTCCATCGTTGTTGTGGCAATAAAGGAATAGATTAGTATTGTTATTATTGTTATTGTTATTCTTAAACTTTCATCTTTTCAGATAAATTCCAAACCAAATTCAACCAGAAAGAGGCGGAGTGTACAGAGCAAAGGCTTTGGCAGCAAGATGTTTCAGGATTCCAGTTCTTTAGCAGAACATCATCAGGTAAGTTGTGTATTGGAAGTGGTAATAGCTCTGTTGTCGTCAAGTCCAAGCTCAGCTGTGACTGAACAGACCTGTTGTCACAAACATTCTAGACATGGCTATCCTGTTCATTTGGACCATAATGTATCCCAAGACTTGTGGTATTGGTTCTCTATTGTTCAATAATGAGGATTCAGTTGTTGAATGACTTGAGATACAAGTTAATTTGATCAGTGGTTGAGTATTCCACAGACATGTGTACTCTTAATAATCCTCAGGCAGAATCAGTATGGCTCAGGATTACAGGCACAATCCAATTGACGGGTTTCTATCCAATTACAAAGTATGGGGGTTGGCCCTAGGTTGTAGAAAATGATGTTTGCGCAAGATGCTACGCACTGGGATTGAACCTGGGACTCCATAGCTGTGAAGCAAACTTCTTAACCATTTGCCCATACTGCACTCTATCACACACACACACACACACGTGTACAACAGGTGTCTGCTCTGTTTTAGTCCACCAAACTCTCTCACAGGACTGAAAAACCTGGGGTTATAGCAAGAGATACATAATGTGCTGTGTTTTGTGGTTGCAAAGCGTACTTTTTAACAACCTGGCCATCTGTTTTTTTTTCTTGTTGTTTTTGGTTATCTTTTGTTCACTGTTTGTTAATTTTTTTCATTTACCATTTTAGATGAACAGCAGCAGCAACAGCATTGATGGTCACGGCAAGAGTGCAGAATTCAGGCATGCTTCTTCTCACCAGAGAGGCCAGCTAATTCCAAAAGTGGAGCTGGACAGAGACGGTGTGAAATTACTTGTAAAACAGGAGGAGAATAATGAGGAAGAGGGGCTTGAGGAGGAGGAGGAGGAAGAAGAAGAGGATGAAGAGGAGGAGGAAGAAGAAGAAGAAGAGGAGGAAGAGGAGGATGATGAATATGAGTTGGAGATCTTCAAACTGTCTTCCAGTTGGCCTGTGAAGAGAGAGAACGTGTGCCAAATCTGCGAAAAACCTGGCGACCTTACTGACTGCGAAGGACCATGTTTGGGTTCTTATCACTTACACTGTCTTGATATGACCCAGCAACCATCCAGTCCTTTCAAATGTGTGCAGTGCACGACAAGTAAGTTCTTTATGTGTGTAAACATAAATGTGTGTGTGTGTCTGTGTGTATATACACTTGCGTCAGAAATTAATTAGTACTTCTCAAATTTCTACATTAAATAGGTTAAATCAATTAACCTATGAGCTGTTCAAAACGTCTTACGCGATGAGAAAACTTAGTATGGTGTGATTTCGGTCCTTGCGAGGCGCTACCTATATCTATTAAACAAAGGAATTTGTCTGCATCCGCACTCCAAGTTGTTGTTGCACTGCTATGTCAACATCATAAGGCTGTAGACTCTCAAACTGCTCTGCAAACAAAGTTACGTCATCGTTCTGCGCAACAGTGAACTCGCAACAAAGCAATAGTTCGAGATATGGCCACTAGGTGACAGCACATACCTTGAGTGAAGAGCAAATCAAGGGTGCTAATTAATTTCTGACGGTAGTGTATGTATCATTATCATCCTTTAATGTTTGTTTTCCGTGCTGATCTTCATTTGGTGTCATGCCGGCACGAGTTGGATAATTTGATATCCCACAGGTCAGCAGACTGTATTGAGCACCGGTGTCTACATATATATATATATATAGGCATACGCATGGCTGTGTGGTTAAGAAGTTTGCTTCCCAACCACATGGTTCTGGGTTCAGTCCTGTTATGTGGAACCTTGGGCAAGTGTCTCCTGCTTATAGCTCTGGGCTGATCAAAGCCTTGTGAGTGGATTTGCTAGATGGAAACTGAGAAGTTTGTATGTACGCATGTATTTGTGATTTCTTGCTTTGACATCATGTAATAGCTGTAAAATGAATCGTCACCGTCATACAAATGTCATTCATTTCCAGGTGCAGGAGTGGCTGTGTGGTAAGTAGCTTGCTAACCAACCACATGGTTCCGGGTTCAGTCCCACTGCGTGGCATCTTGGGCAAGTGTCTTCTGCTATAGCCCCGGGCCGACCAATGCCTTGTGAGTGGATTTGGTAGATGGAAACTGAAAGAAGCCTGTTGTATATATGTATATATATATGTGTGTGTATATGTGTTTGTGTGTCTGTGTTTGTCCCCCTAGCATTGCTTGACAACCGATGCTGGTGTGTTTACGTCCCTGTCACTTAGCGGTTCGGCAAAAGAGACCGATAGAATAAGTACTGGGCTTACAAAGAATAAGTCCTGGGGTCGATTTGCTCGACTAAAGGCGGTGCTCCAGCATGGCCGCAGTCAAATGACTGAAACAAGTAAAAGAGTAAAAGAGAGAGTATTCTAACAATAACATGTCAGGCCATGGGGGAATGCTATCTTACTTGGAAACAGATGGGGGTTGGTGACAGGAAGGGTATCTGGCCATAGAATATCTACCTCAATAACTCTATCTGACCCATGCAAGCATGGAAAAGTAGATGTTAAAATAATGATGATGTCTTTATATACATTATATACAAGTTAATTTGATCAGTGGTTGAGTATTCCACAGACATGTGTACTCTTAATAATCCTCAGACAGAATCAGTATGGCTCAGGATTACAGGCACAATCCAATTGACGGGTTTCTATCCAATTACAAAGTATGGGGGTTGGCCCTAGGTTGTAGAAAATGGTGTTTGCGCGAGATGCTACGCACTGGGATTGAACCTGGGACTCCATAGCTGTGAAGCAATCTTCTTAAACATTTGCCCATACTGCACTCTATCATATAATGTCTTTGTATGTTTGTTTATGTGCTTGTTTGTATGACTCTGTGTACTTATGTTTGTATTTATTTATTTATTTATTTATTTATTTATTTATTTATTTATTTATTTGTGTGTGTGTTGGGTTATATGTGTTGGTGTGTGTGAATTTGTGGATGTGTTAGTTATTGTAATCTTCTCATGTATTTGTGTGCATATAAATTGAGTTTTGTTATAATTAAACAGATGTACATTAATAAGTAACTCATTTAAATGAGTGAATTGAGAGTGTGTAATGACTGAACTGGATAGATAATTCAGTACAGGGGTCTGTTCAGATCAATACAGGGGTCTGTTAAAATTGCTTAACAGCCATGAGCAAACTGTGGCCCTCAGGACTTTCTAAATGGTGTACCTGACGAAATTTTACCTTGAAATTTTTACTAATGTGGCCCACCTGATGATGAGGCATATCTCATGTAGCCCGTTTCTCGATAATGGTTGCCCATACCTGTTTTATATTACGATTCACCAATACGATCCAAGCTCCACACTAAAACTGCTCATCAGATGGAAACAGCAAGTGCATTTCATTGAAGTTCCTCTTTACTGCCCCCCCCCCCCAATCCACATTTGTAGTAGGTGTAGGATACTGTCTAGTTTGATTCCAACATCTGGCCCTTAAATGGAGTCGCTCTTTTGCCTGCATTTGGTCCAGGTTTCTGGTGGAGGAGTGAGATTGGGATGTCATGACTTTTTATTGTTCAATAACCTACTAACCTTCCTTGAAATTCCAAAACCCTGGAGTAACCCTTCTGCTAGGTTCCCTCTCTTTTTCTTCAATGCCCATGGGCTTCATTCCAATCTAAATCCCACTCATATTGGTTTTAAACTTTGACACAGGGCCAGAATGCGAAGTGTTGGGGAGTGAACATTAGCAGTTGTGGTATTTGGAGAAATTGTTGATTTTGCTTGTTGGAAATAGTATCAGAGAGGGTCACATGTCCATGTGATAACAGGAAAAGACGTTTCCCGTGGTTCTCAATCAGGGTCCATTTGGCCCTTGGTGGTCTTTATAAGATTTTATTGGGAAAATTTATCTGCACATAGCTCAGTGGTTAGAGTCTTGAGTTCACAATCATGAAGTAGTGAGTTCAATTCCTGGACTGAGCTGTGTGTTGTGTTCTTGAGTAAGACACTTTATTTCACATTGCTCCAGTTCACTCAGTTTTAGAAATGAGTTGCGATGTCACTGGTGCCAAGCTGTATCAGCGTTTGCTTTTCTCTTGGATAACATTAGTAGCACAGAGAGGAGAGGCTGGTATGCATGGGTGAGTGCTGGTCATCCATAAACTACCTTGCCTGGACTTGTTCCTCAGAGAGTAACTTTCTAGGTGCAATCCCATGGTCATTCATGACTGAAGGGAGTCTTTACCCTTTACTTCTACAATATGAAGGGGTGCTGAAAAGTTCCTGGCTTTGGGTAAAAGAAAATACAGGAGGATCAGTTATGATTTTATTCAACATATTCCCCTCTCAGATTCACATACTTATTGCAGCTGTCCTTCAGTTTTTCTAAGCCCTATAAAAGATCTCAGAAGTATTGGGCCTTCAACCAGGCCTTTCACGATATCATTAAGGTCTTTTCAGCACCCCCTCATACAAAATATATTTTAACAATTTTTTTTTCCATAATTCCTTATAATATGATAAAAATATGTTTTTTAACACAGCAGGAGTGGCTGTGTGGTAAGTAGCTTGCTAACCAACCACACGGTTGCGGGTTCAGTCCCACTGCGTGGCATCTTGGGCAAGTGTCTTCTGCTATAGCCCCAGGCCAACCAATGCCTTGTGAGTGGATTTGGTAGACGGAAACTGAAAGAAGCCTGTCGTATATATGTATATATATGTATGTATGTGTGTGTGTGTTTGTGTGTCTGTGTTTGTCCCCCTAGCATTGCTTGACAACCGATGCTGGTGTGTTTACGTCCCCGTCACTTAGCGGTTCGGCAAAAAGAGACCGATAGAATAAGTACTAAAAGGTGGTGCCCCAGCATGGCCGCAGTCAAATGACTGAAACGAGTAAAAGAGTAAAGAGTATTGAATGTCTAGGAGTCTCCATCTGAGTGAACTAGGAATCAATCGGCTCTATAAGTAAAAAATGGTTAAGAAACAGTAGTATAAGTAAAGGAAAAGTTGGTGATGTAGTCCTATTGATACCATTATTTACTTTATAAAGGTTTCTATTTTCTTCTGTTGGATCATAATAATAATAATAATAATGTACAGTGCTCAGGTGCACTACAACTCATCTAAGGTGTATATATAATCAGGTGTAGTTTCGGCGGATTTCGGAAAGCATGAGGGCCCTTAACCCTTTTGTTACTGTATTTATTTTGAGATGCTCTGTGTTTCTGTCAGTTACTTTAAATATAACAAAGCATTTAGTAAAATAACTTAGTTATCATTCAACTAGTGTTAGGAACATAAATTGTGGCTAAGGTTTGGTGGAAGATTTTAATTCAAAACTTATGAAAACAAGACATTTGTACTACAGAGCCAGAGGCGGTTTCAGCCGGGTTGATAATGAAAGGGTTAAAGGATGCAGTGTCATGGCAGTCAACAACTGACGCAAGCAGTTTATTCCATGCTTCAGCAACTCTCATATCCTTTTAAGGTCAACCTTGTCTTTCATCATCTTGAAGTTTATAAAATAAAGTATCAGCTCAGTACTGGGATAAATGGTGATACTGAATAATGTCCTTCTCTGGAAATTGCTGTCCTTGTGTGAGCTGGCAGAATCTTTAGAATGTTGGAACAAAAATTGCCTTGTCTCTTTACATCCAGAGTTCAAATTCCACCAAGGTCATCTTTGCCTTTATCCTTTAGAAATTGACAAAGTATTAGTCAAGTACCAACCCCCTTCATTGAAAATTGCTGGTCTTGTGTGAGCTGGCAGAATCAGTAGAGCTTTGGAAAAAATGTCTTATGATATTTCCTCTGGCTCTTTCTGTTCTGAGTTCAAATCCTGTTCAGGTCAAATTTACTTTGATTCCTCTGATGTTGATAAGTTTAGTCATGTACTGGGGTTGATTGTATCAACTATCGTCCTCCCCTGAAAATTGCTGAAACAGTTATTTTTATCATCATCAATAATAATAATAGTAGTAGTAGTAGCAGAATTACAAGCAAAGTAAGGTGGCAGAATTGTCACCACACTGGATGAAATGCTTAGTGGCATTTTGTCTGTCTGTGTGTTCCGAGTTCAAATTCCAGCATGGTTGACTTTACTTTTCATCCTTTTGGGTTCAATAAGTTAAGTACCAGTTGAGCAGTAGGGTCATTGTAACTTACTTATGCCCTCCCCCAAAATTGCTGGCCTTGTGCCAAAATTTGAAACCATTATTATTATTATTATTATTATTATTGTTATTATTTATTATTATTATTATTATTATTATTATTATTATTATTATTATTATTATTGCTATTTTTTATTTTTTAGATTCACACCGTTGTTTCTGTTGTAAACAGACAGGAGATGTGAAGAAGTGTTCGGTGGTCCAATGTGGCAGGTTTTATCACGACGTATGTGTGAGAAAGCATCCTCTCACGCGGGCTGAAAGCAAATCATTCACCTGCCCCCTACACGTCTGTGTAACTTGTTCCGCCGACAGTAATAGTTCTAAAAATCCTAAAGCATCTAAAGGTAAGTTCAGTTATCTTTCTCCCTTTTTTATATATTTTTGTGGGGTTGATTAACCTGCAGGTCAGCATTGATTAATGCCCAGGTCAGTGTGATTAACACTGACTCAGCATGATTTGTGAGATTGATGAAAACTGTTCCAGTCATGACTTCCGTTTTCTTTTTTGTTTTAGTCATAGTGTACCTCGATATACATTCTGCACCATGTCTGCTCAACTTTAAGATAGGGTGTGATGTGAGGTAGATTTGGCTGCTGTGTTAGCATGTAGAGTTATCATTTAGAGGCTACTTTGTTTCATCTATTTCTGTGTGCACATGTATGTGTTTTGTATGTTTTACGTGTGCATGTGTGTGTGTCTGTATGCACAGCGCCTTGGGCAAGAGTCTTCTACTGTAGCCCCAAGCTGACCAAGGCTTTGTTAGATTTATAATAATAATAATAATAATTGTGTACAGTGCTCAGGTGCACTACAACTCATCTAAAGTGTATATATAATCAGGTGTAGTTTCGGCGGATTTCCGAAAGCATGAGGGCCTTAAAGGATGCAGTGTCATGGCAGTCAACAACTGACGCAGGCAGTTTGTTCCATGCTTCAGCAACTCTGAGCGTGAAGAAATGTTTCCGAAAGTCTTGGGAGCTGTGTTGTTTTCTGATTTTGTAGGCATGTCCACGTGTGTTAGACACATGGAGATCAAAAAGGTGTTCAGTGTTGTTGTTGGTGAGGTGGTTGATAACCTTGTGGGTGTTTAGGAACTAAAAGAAACCCATTGTGTGTGTGTGTGTGTGGTTTTGTTAATGTTTGTACTTCTTCAAAAATTGTTGAGCTTCAAGTTGTCATACTTGTCATTTCTTTCATCAACAAATCATTCACTGGTTTTGCACCTTCAAAGGCATGTAGACTATGAGATCCTTTCATTGAAGAATGGGTAAAGAGTTATCAAGAGGAAAGATATTTGGCTATAAAACAATGCCTTGATAATATTGCTGTCTAACCCATGTTACTTGGAGTAATGAATGTAAGACTCCACAAAGAAAAAAAATGAAGCTATCAATTTTGGGTTCGAAGAAGCTATTTTGAATTCTGTCATCTGTCATCTAATCATGAAGGTATCTATCATAGTAATGTCTTGATGTCTTAGAATTTAAGACTGGAACAGATGATTCCTTTTTCAAAGGTGAGATATTTTTGTATCATATTGTTTGGGCATTACATTGAACAGGTTGTTGTTCAATCTTCAAAGAGACTTTTAGATAAAGGCTTTCTGGACATGTCTATCCTATTTCTATTCACACATGGTGTATGTAGTAACCACTACATTATGCTACATGTACTTGCTTATTTATATAAGATTGTTTGTTTAATTCTTGGACTGGGCTGCACATTTTGTACTTAAGCAAGGGACTTCATTTCACATTACTCCATCTATCACCTGAGTCCATCATAATGTTTG
The DNA here is from genome assembly GCF_006345805.1 of Octopus sinensis. Taxonomy (NCBI): domain Eukaryota; kingdom Metazoa; phylum Mollusca; class Cephalopoda; order Octopoda; family Octopodidae; genus Octopus; species Octopus sinensis. The sequence continues at coordinate 50,831,590 of NC_043011.1, forward strand.
CTCCTCTTCTATCCTTCAGCCAGGATGGGGCCACCTTTTTTTTTTTGTTCCGTTTGATGGCTGTGACAAAAGAAATAGTTTGGTGAAGATCAGTGTGAATGAATACAAACACTTATCCTCTGTGGCCAATTCATTATACTCTTCTTTTATCTTCTTTTTTTTTACTTGTTTTAGTCATTCGACTGTGGCCATGATGGGGCACTGCCTTGGTACCACCTTGCACAAATTTACTGACGTACATACACACCATCATCGTCATTTAGCGTCTATTCTCCATAGCATCTGTTCTCCATTTTAGAATGGAAAATAGACAGGTGCTGCCCAGCTGCAGAGTTACCTGGGCTCCACTGGTCTGTTTTGGAATGGTTTCTACAGCTGGATGCCTTTTGTAATGCCAACTGCTTTACAGAGTGGACTATGTGCTTTTATATGGCACCAACACGGACGCTTTTACATAGCAGCACTAACACAGGTGCTTTTATGTGGCGTGGGCACTTTTACACGGCAGTGACATATTTGCTTTTACATGGCACTGGCACAGTCGCCATTAGGTGGCACCAGCACATGAGCTTGCAAGACTAGGGCCTCTCAGCCGAGAGAAGGACATAGAGGATATGACAACCACGATTTTACTTAGCTACATCATCATCATCATCGTTTAACGTCCGTTTTCCGCGCTAGCACGGGTTGGACGGTTCGACCGGGGTCTGGGTAGCCAGGTGCTGCCCCAGGCTCCAGTCTGATCTGGCAGTGATTCTACAGCTGGATGCCCTTCCTAACGCCAACCACTCCGCAAGTGTAGTGGGTGCTTTTTACGTGCCACCTGCACAGGTGCCAGAGGGGTCTGGCATCGGCCACTATCGGTTGGTGCTTTTTTTATGTGCCACCGGCACAGAAGCCAGTCAAGGCGGTGCTGGCATCGGCCACGTTCGGATGGTGCTTTTCATGTGCCACTGGCACAGAAGCCATTCGAGGCAGGGTTGGCATTGGTCACGTTCGGATGGTGCTTTTTATGTGCCACCGGCACAGAAGCCAGTGGAGGCTGACGTATGTAAAAAATCCTAATTACTATTTGATTAACCCTTTTTTCTTGTTCTGCTATTTTCCAGGTCGTTTGTGTCGATGTTTACGCTGCCCAACTGCCTACCATGTTGGAGATTTCTGTATTGGTGCTGGAAGTGTGACCTTGGCTGGCAACAATATTATCTGTAGTAATCATTTTGTGCCACCAAAGAACAAAAAAACTCCAACACACTTCAACGTTAGCTGGTGTTTTATCTGTAATTTAGGTAAACAACAATTCATTTTTTTTGTTTTTGTTTTGTTTGTATCCTCATTCTGTTTTTTTTTTTTTGTGTCTGTTTTTTTGCACAAACTTGAAATTCATCAAATTTTCTTGTCAACAACAATCTATTGTTTTCACTTTTTTATAGAATGACACTATATGGCCTTATGTATGTTTAACCCTTTAGTATTTAAACCGGCCATATCTGGCCAAAATAATTAATCTGTTTTATGTTCAAACCGACCAGATCCAGGCCCTCACACCTACCCTACAATGTTATTCTACATTAGGTAATTACACAATCAAAATCTTGAAGGTAGGAGATAATGCATGATTAATTCAAATCAATGTGAATCAATAAGCATTATGTTTGATAGAATAATCAGAACACTAAAGGGTTAAGAAGTTCATTTTATAACCACATAACTCCGAGTTCTATTTTGTGATGTTAGTACTGGGTTAAATGCTGAGATAACCATTTCCACAAATGGTAGATTGATTGCATGTATTAAAATGCAAAACCAAATAATCCTTCAGATTAATTGGTTTCAAATTTTGGCATAAGGCCAACAATTTTGAAGGAGAGGATAAGTCAATTACATAGACCTCACTAGTGCTCGTCTTGTACTTATTTTATTGATCCCGCCTCGGTGAAATTCAAATTGAGAATGTAAAGACAAGTGGAATGCCGCTAAGCATTTTTGCCTGGTGTTCTAACCATTCTGCCAGCTTGCTGCCTTGATTCTTCAAATTAGTTATTGGCTGAAGGTCGACATGTGATCTTCATTAACCAAATGGTTCTTAGGATTCTCATTAATACTTAGAAACAATGTGTTGTCTATGAGTGAGGTCTCTAATTCTCTACTTCAGTTTTCCTCACCAAGCAAAACAGTACAAGTCTTCAAGCTCTGTTTCACAGTGGAATTGGTTTGCAAGTCATCATCATCGTCATCATCATTGTTTTATGTCTGTTTTCCATGCTGGCATGGGTTGAATGGTTTGACTGGGGTCTGGGAAGCCAGGAGGCTGCACCAGGCCCCAATCTGATCTGGCAGTGTTTCTACAGCTGGATGCCCTTCCTTATGCCAACCACTCCGAGAGTGTAGTGGGTGCCTTTTACGTGCCACCAGCACAAATATTTGTATTTACTTGGCAATTTCTGTCATTAAGCCACATATTTCTAAGGAGCCAATCACGGATTTATTGTATTTCTGATGGTAAGAGTGACAAGGAGATGTCTATACAATTTGGGTGCAAAGGACTTTGTTCTTGCAAAGGGCCCTGTTTGAGAACACCTGTTTCTTGCTGATGTTTAATTCTTTACCGTTATACATCATGACCCCTCTCACAAATCCTTTAACTTGAAAAATACGTATGGTTGATGATAAGAAGAGCATTCAGCAGTTAAAAACTTCAAAATAAGTCTCCATTCAACACTTGCCATCATCGTTATATAGTGATGGATGGAGGTATCATACAACATCCACTTTTAACAGCTTATTTTTTTGCTGTGAGAAATAGAAACATAGAACTCAAGAGTAGTGACAGAGGGAAGTTTCAGCTTTGAATAAACATGCGTGTATATATGTATATATTCGTATACACTCACATATACCTGTCTGATGTAGTGTGCAATTCTGGTGAAAAAAACTAAAAAAAAATTTTTTTTTTTCTCTTTGTCCATTTGCAGGAGGTACCCTACTATGCTGCGATAGCTGCCCAGCTGCATTCCACCCTGATTGCATCAATGTTAACTGTTCCGAAGATACTTGGTACTGTCAGGATTGTGCCCGTGGCAAAAAGCCTCTTTATGGTGATATAGTTTGGGTCAAAGTTGGCAACTATAGGTAAACCTACCAATGTATTTATATACTCTTTCTCTCTTTTACTCTTTTACTTGTTTCAGTCATTTGACTGCGGCCATGCTGGAGCACCGCCTTTTTTAATCGAGCAACTCAACCCCGGGATTTATTCTTTTGTAAGCCCAGTACTTATTCTATCGGGACATAAACACACTAGCATCGGTTGTCAAGCAATGCTAGGGGAACAAACACAGACACACAAACATAACCACACACATATATATATACATATACACGACGGGCTTCTTTCAGTTTCCGTCTACCAAATCCACTCACAAGGTTTTGGTCGGCCCGAGGCTATAGCAGAAGACACTTGCCCGAGGTGCCACGCAGTGGGACTGAACCCGGAACCATGTGGTTGGTAAACAAGCTACTTACCACACAGCCACTCCTACGCCTATGCATTCTATTTTAGTTATAATAACTCTTTACTCTCTTTCAGTCATTTGATTGTAGCCATGCTGGAGCACCGCCTTTAGTCAACCAAATCGACCCCAGGACTTATTCTTTGTAAGCCTAGTACTTATTCTATCGGTCTCTTTTGCCGAACTGCTAAGTGACGGGGGCGTAAACATACCAGCATCCGTTGTCAAGCGATGCTGGAGGGACAAACACAGACACACAAACATATACACGCACATACATATATACGACGGGCTTCTTTCAGTTTCCATCTACCAAATCCACTCACAAGGCTTTGGTCGGCCCGAGGCTATAGTAAAAGACACTTGCCCAAGGTTCCACGCAGTGGGACTGAACCCGGAACCATGTACTTCGTAAGCAAGCTACGTACTACACAGCCACTCCTATGCCTATAATACCATATTTATTTATCATGTGAAAAATTTGATACAAAACACCAGGGTAGGTCACTGTTACAATTGAGTGAGAAAAGGATAAAATACATTGTTGATGTTCAGATATTTGAGATCACATTTCAGCTTCACATTCTGATTTGAAATCCTTCCATGCCTTAATTGGATAAAGGCTTAACTTGTCACCTGGTTTAGCGCTTTCACCAGGTACATTGGTTGCATTTGATGGAGTGGTTGCATTTAGACAGGTCTCTGCTTTAAAGATGCCCCACCTCTCTCTTTCACACCAAGTCAATTAAATCAATCTCGGTACTTGACTGGTACTTTATTGTACCAACCCTGAAAGGATGAAAAACAAAGTTGGCATTGGCAGGAATGTAAATAAATAAATAAATTCTTCTCCTCCTACCATGACCACTACTGATTGGAAGTGTTATTGGTGTACATTGTTTTGTCATGGTATAAAAGATGGGCTACAGCAAGTATTCTGCTCAACACCACATATACTATAGGCTGAAGACCTAACATTTTTTAGAGCAGAGAGAGGACGTTAGTCGATTACATTGACACAGGTGTTCGACTGGTACTTATTTCATTGATCCCAAAAGGATCAGAGGCAAGGTGGACTTTGACTGCATTTTGGACTCTAAAACATAACCCTTTCTATATAGGCACAAAGCCTGAAATTTTGTTTGGGGGAAGGGGCTTGTCGATTACATTGATCCCAGTACTTGACTGGTACTTATTTCATTGATCTCAAAAGGGTAAAAGGCAAAAGTCAACCTCAACAAGATTTGAACTCAGAATGTAAAAAGTATCTCATTTACTCATTTACTTGTTTCAGTCACTTGACTGCGGCCATGCTGGAGCACCGCCTTTAGTCGAGCAAATCGACCCCAGGACTTATTCTTTGTAAGCCCAGTACTTATTCTATCGGTCTCTTTTGCCGAAGCGCTAAGTGACGGGGACGTAAACACACCACCATCAGTTGTCAAGCGATGTTGTGGGGACAAACACAGACACACAAACACACACACATACACATATATATATATATATATATATATACATAAATACGACAGGCTTCTTTCAGTTTCTGTCTACCAAATCCACTCACAAGGCATTGACGAATGTAGATGAAAAGCTGCTCGGCATTTTGTCAGCATGCTAACAATTCTGCAAGGTTTTCTGTCTTGACTCAGAGTACTATAATTATCATAATAAATAGTGTTTGTTGTAATAATAAGAACAATATTTAATGAAGGTGACCAGTGTTTAATTATTGTTGTCTTTCATCTCTCTAACGTCGTAGATGGTGGCCAGGTGAAATTTGTCATCCGAAAAATGTTCCAATGAATATTCAACAGAAGCCGCATCAGATTGGAGAATTTCCTGTGCGATTTTTTGGTTCCCATGATTACTATTGGACAAACCAAGCTAGGTAAGTGATTAAGGGATCTGGTGTCCTTTTCCCAATTTGGAGTCTATTGATTCCTCTTTTCTCCACCTGTGTGACCAAATTTCTCTACCTTGGTATTCTTTTATCTCTTACTTGTTTGTTTCACTCATTAGACTGTAGCCACTCTTTCTTTCGTTGAGGAATGTCATGCTTGAAACTATTTCTTGTTGAGATATATCAAGTTTATTGAGGTAACATACATGACTTGTAAGAAATGCATATTTAGCATAATTGCTGGAATAACCCTAAAATTTAATTTTCACAGTTAAAGGGTTAATCACATGTTTTTGTTAGAGTTTCTTACTGAAACTTTTAGTCACAATATCAATGGTAGTTGTGACTACCATCGATATAAGGGTAGTTCCAAGTACACTTTGTAAACTGGTTGGTATTAATAATAATAATAATAATTGTGTACAGTGCTCAGGTGCACTACAACTCATCTAAAGTGTATATATAATCAGGTGTAGTTTCGGCGGATTTCGGAAAGCATGAGGGCCTTGAAGGATGCAGTGTCATGGCAGTCAACAACTGACGCAGGCAGTTTATTCCATGCTTCAGCAACTCTGAGTGTGAAAAAGTTTCCGAAAGTCATGGGAGCTGTGTTGTTTTCTGACTTTGTAGGCATGTCCACGTGTGTTAGACACATGGAGAAGGGTATCCAGCCATAGAAAACACCAAAACAGATTGAAGCTTGGCGCAGTCTTCTGGCTTGTTGGTTCCTGTCAAACCATCCAACTCATGCCAGCATGGAAAATGGATGTTAAATATATATATATATATATATAAATTGAACTTATTTTATAGTGCTCAGGTGCACTACAAGTCATCAGAAAAAGTAACCAAAACTGGATGAACAATTCATAGAAATAAGCGAACAGTGAATGTAAAAAAAAAAGTGTGGAGCATCAGGTATAACTGTTGGTGAATTCCAGCAAGCCCTGACAGCTAACGACTGATGTGGGCAGTTTATTCCATTTTTCAGGTATTCTGTGCATGAAAAAATGTTTCCAAAATTCATACAACAACGACCAATTAACTATATTGATATTTTGTCAACATTGTTTTGTTTCTTTCCAGAGTTTTTCTGTTTCAAGAAGGTGATAAAGGCAGTAAAGATTCTTCAGCAACGAAAGGTTTGGCGAAAATATTTCGGGCAGGAATTGGTGAAGCTACGGAAGCATTTAAATTGTGGAAAGCAGCCAAAGAGAACCGGGATCAATTGGAAAATGAAAAAATTGGGAAGAAACCGGCACCGTTTAAATTTGTTAAAGTAAGTCTGGCACCACAGACACACATATAAATGTTGATTGTTGTCAGACTTAATAACCAGTGTGTGACTATTAACCCTTTAGCATTTAAACCGGCCATATCCGACCAAAAGTATTCTACCTGTTTTATGTTCAAACTGGCCAGATCTGGTCTCTCACACCAGCCCTACAATATCGTTTTAAAAATTAACAGCTACCTCATCAAAATCTCATAGCTCCAAGATAATGCCTGATTAGTTGAAGGTAATGTTGATAAAAAAGGATTAATTTTGGCAGAATAATGCGAACACTAAAGGGTTAATGAATGAATGAATGTATGTATGTACTTAAGTGTGTGTTTGTGTTGAAATGATGACACTTAAAGGACTTTGTGTTTCATTCAAATTTTGAAAAGCACCTTTGTAATGATTTCCACAACTGTTATTCAATTTGAACTCCTATTGTTAAAAGGGGTGGGTTGATGGATGGGTGGAGTGTGGATCATGGAATCATGTTGTTATTGTTATTATCTTTGTATTTATTTTTCTTTTTTTTATTATTATTATTATTGATTATCAATTATTGTCCCCTAATGAGTCCTGTTCAGACAAACCTATGATCAAAGATGTTTCCAGCCATGATGATTCTCTGTATTTGTACATCATTATTGTCTAGTGTGTTCTTTCTATTTTTAAGATGATGAGAAGTGATTTTGAGGTTTTCAGTTTTGTTATTATTTCATTTTATTTTTTCATTTCCTACTTTGACACATTTAATAATAATAATGAAATTATTGTATACAGTGCTCAGGTGCACCACAACTTGTCAGAAAGTGCATATAAAGTACATGCAGTAATGTAGAAATGTCTGGAAAGTGAACATGCTTGTGTGTGTATGGAGGGGAGAAAATCAAGTGTAGTGTTGGCGAATCTCAGGAAGCATGGAAGTCTTGAAGGATGCAGTGCTCCGACAACTAACAACCGATGCCGGCAGTTTGTTCCACGCTTCAGCAACTCTCAGCGTGAAAAAATGTTTCCTGAAGTCATGGGAGCTGTGCTGTTTTCTTACTTTGTAAATATGTCCATGGGTGTTAGATGGGTGGAGTTTGAAGAGGTGCTCTGTGTTATTGTTTGTGCGATGGTTGATAATTTTATGGGTGTCTGCCAGGTCAGCTGCCAGACGTCGGAGTTTCAATGTCATTAGGTATAAAATATTCCTCTGCTAGCTTTGGCAGAATTGTTAATGAGTCAGGTAAAAGGCTTAACAGAATTTTTTCATCTGGGTTCAAATTCTGCCAAGTTCAACTTTTGTCTTTCATCCTTTCAGGGTCGATAAAATAAGTACCAGCTCAGCACTGGTGTCTGTATAGTCAACTAGTTCACTCCCCTAAAATTTCAGGCGTTATGCCTGTAGTAGAAAAGATTTATATGCTCATGTTAAAGATTTACATTCTTTAATGTGTGTGTGTGTGTGTGTGTGTAAGAATATTATTCATTGTTCCATGCTAGCATGGGTTGGAAGATTTGACTGAGGACTGGTGAACCAGATGGCTGCACCAGGTCAGATTGGAGCCTGGTGCAGCCATCTGGTTCGCCAGTCCTCAGTCAAATCGTCCAACCCATGCTAGCATGGAAAGAAGACATTAAATGATGATGATAATGATGTCAAGATATTTGGAATATCAAAGGAGTTAGGTATAATTTACCTTTCAATAATATAGTTCTTAATATTTCTAATATAGCTTAGAATTGTTAGCATACCAGGCAAAATGTTTAGTGGAATTTCATCTGGCTTCACATTGTGAGTCCAGATTCCAGTGAGGTCATCTCTGCCTTTCATCCTTTTGGGGTCAATAAAATAAGTACCAGTCGAACACTGGGGTTAATGTAGTTGATTTAGCCTCTGTCCTGAAATTGCTGGCCTTGTGTCAAAATTTGAAATTAACATTTCTAATATAGTTTTGTGTTGATTTCCCTTCTTAGCTGGGTTTTATACAAAAGATTTAATTATTGAGGTTTTATTAAGAAGAGATGTAAATTTAATGATGGAATTAATTGGCATTGGCTCCCCATTCATATCAGATGTTGCTTTTTTTTTTTCGATTTCTCTGTAATTAGAGTCTGTGTTTCCTCTTATCTATGTAGACAGATCAGAAAGTCTGCATTGTATTATCATCATCATTTAACCCTTTAGTGTTTAAACCAGCCATATCTGGCCCAGATATTCTACATGTTTTATATTCAAACTGGTGATATCTAGCCTTTCACACCTACCCTACATAGGCACTCATCATCATCGTCATCATCATCGTTTAACGTCCATTCTTCATGCTAGCATGGGTTGGACGGTTCGACCGGGGATCTGGGAAGCCAGAAGGCTGCACCAGGCTCCGGTCTTATCTGGCAATGTTTCTACAGCTGGATGCCCTTCCTAACGCCAGCCACTCCGTGAGTGTAGTGGGTGCTTTTTACGTGCCACCTGCACTGGAACCAAGCGAGGCTGGCATCGGCCACGGTCGGATTGGTGCATTTTACGTGCCACCTGCACGGAAGCCAGTCGAGGCGGCACTGGCTTAAAAATAAATAGTGACATTATTGAAACATCAAAGCTATAAGGTAATGCATGATTAATTCAAGTTGATGATGATGAATTTGAATGAAGAAGTATTACATTTAACAGAATAATTTAAACACTAAAGGGTTAATGTCTGCTTTCCATGCAGGCATGGGTCTGACTAGCTGGGAGTTGTCCAGATTCCAGTTGTCTGTTGTGGCATGGCTTCTACAAATGTCCATCATAATGCCAGCCACTTAACAGAGCATGTGATGGGTGCATTTGTGTGGCACAAGTGCATTTATGCAGCACTGACTCCTCAAAGGACAAACCTGTATGTGTGGAAGAGAGTGATTTGACTTAGCTTGATTTGTCTCATCAAGTATAGCAAATCGCTACACTTCCCAGTTTCTTGTCATTTCTTCAGTGAGGCCCAGCATCCAAAGATCCTTTGTCACCATGTTTTCCTGGGTCTACCCCTTCTACAGATACCCTCGACAATTAGAGCTCGGCACTTCTTTATGCAGCTATCTACATTCATAAGCATCACATAATCAAACCAATGCAGTCTTCTCTCTTGAATGTTTATTAATTCTTGATCATCTTGGTCTCCTGCAGACAAACCTTGCTGTCGGTAATGTCCAAATCCACAAAGCTGACCTGTCTGAGATTCCACGGTGTGAATGCAGACCAGACATGGACAATCCATGTGGTTCGGACACGGAGTGCCTCAACCGGATGTTGATGTATGAATGTCATCCTCAGGTGTGCCCGGCAGGAGAACGCTGCCAAAACCAACGTTTCACCAAACGCCTCTATCCCGATTCAGTGCCAGCAAAGACCTCGACACGCGGATGGGGCTTAAAAACAAATGTAGATATTAAAAAGGTGAGTGAGTTTTTAATTTCGGTTTTTGGTATATGAAACTCTGTTATCAAATGCCAATCCAATACTGTTCATGTGCTCAAATATATCAGACAATTTTACAGACTGCATTTTCATGATATATGAATAGATGTCTGTTATTTTGGAAGAGAACACTTGCTTTTCTTTTATAGGAAATTTTTGAGAGAGAAAATCTTCAGTTATATTTGAACACATGAAATAAGAATATTGTTTTTTGGTTGCAAGATCTTTACTGTTTTGGTTTTGTACAGTGTTGTGCTAGAAGTGAGTTGAATCTAATGGCCGAGCCACCTCTGGTTCTTCAACCTTAGTGACCAGCCTATGTTGTTATTCTTAACTTGGTGATAAAATAATGATATTCCTTGACTTTGTTGAACAAATCATTTGTTAATCTTGCAATCTCAGTCAACAAGAACGTTTTTTTTATAATGATAATGACACACACACACACATACACAGACACACACACACACACATACACAGACACACACACACACACGCATACATATACTTATTAAAGAGGGGGTGGTGCTGAAAAGTTCCTGGCTTTAAGAGTATCATGAAAGGCTTAGCTGGAAGCCCAACCTTCTGAGTTCTGTTGCAGGGCTTAACAAAACTGAAGGACTGCTGCATTAAGTGTGTGAATCTGAGAGGGGAATATGTTGGATAAAATCATAATTAACTGATCCTCCTGAATTTTTTTTTTGCCAAATGCCAGAAACTTTTCCGCACCCCCTTGTGCATACATACATTTATATATATATATATATATATAAGCTCACACATACATGTATATTGTATATACATAGTCGGTGGCACGTAAAAGGCACCATCCGAATCGTGGCCGAAGCCAGTGCCGCCTCGACTGGCTTCCGTGCAGGTGGCACGTAAAATGCACCAATCCGCCCGTGGCCGATGCCAGCGTCACCTGGCTCCAGTGCAGGTGGCACGTAAAAAGCACCCACTACATTCACGGAGTGGTTGGCGTTAGGAAGGGCATCCAGCTGTAGAAACATTGCCAGATAAGACCGGAGCCTGGGGCAGCCTTCTGGCTTCCCAGATCCCAGATCCCCGGTCGAACCGTCCAACCCATGCTAGCATGGAAAACGGACGTTAAACGATGATGATGATGATGATGATACACATGCATTATGTATAGGTATTGGTGTATATGCATTTGTGCATGCTTGTGTATTTGTGTTTGTGCCTTGGAACCCTTTATGCATCTGCCATCCAAAACAAAACGGAAAACACAAAGCGTTTGGCCATTCACCAGTTTATAGCGTTAAAATCCAAGAAAGTAAGTGTGTGTTACTTGGAAACAAGTAAATGCTGGTGATGGGAAGGTTGTCTGGCTGTGGAGTACTAGTTTTACTATGTCTCAGTTAATCCATGTGACCATGGAAAAAAGCAGATGTTAGAATAATGATGTTGATTTATATATATATATATTATATATATATATATATATATATAATAATAATAATAATAGTAATATCAAAGGGTAATCAGAAATATTAGAAATTACCATTACCAGTGGCCTAGCATGTAAAAATTTAGTCAATAGACTATATATTATTCATATGAATACAGTGTAGATTTAAACACACAAGAGGCATCCATCATAGGACCCCTTGCACACTAGAAAGAACAGCTAAATTCCAAACTACTATTAGGGATAAAATTTCGAAGTGTGCAAGGGATCCTATGATGGATGCCTCTTATGTGTTTAAATGTACACTGTATTTATTTATATTATATATATATATATATATATATATATATATATATATAATAAACCTTTATATAAATAAATAACGTGAAATACACGAAGGGACGAACAAAAAGACAAACAGGTCATTCAAAGCCTTCATTCTTCAGTCAGAAACTGATCCCTCATCGCAGATTTCGGCTGTTTAATTCTGACATATATATATGGAAGCGCAATGGCCCAGTGGTTAGGGCAGCGGACTCGTGGTCGTAGGATCGCGGTTTCGATTCCCAGACCGGGCATTGTGTGTGTTTATTGAGCGAAAATACCTAAAGGCTCCACGAAGCTCCAGCAGGGGTTGGTGATCCCTGCTGTACTCTTTCACCACTCTTTCTCTCACTCTTTCTTCTGTTGGCCTGCACGCTTAGCCAGCGGGGTGGTGTCATCCGAAGGCTAAAATAATGCGAACGCATTGTGACCATCGATGTGTAGCAACATCTGATGGTCTGGTCGGTCACGTGATGTGATATATATATATATATATATATATATATATATGAATAATAAAGCGATTGTTTATAAAGATATTATTGTTATTACTATCTGCAGTAAATATAAATCGATAACAACAACAATAATATAGGTGGCTGCAGGCATTGAATAGTGTTAGATAGCTATACCTGTGAAATTTATATTTATCATAAGGGCACACGAAACACCTACCTGCTAGAAAGTGGAGTTATAGATTTACTCCACTTTCTAGCAGGTAGGTGTTTTGTGTGCCGTTATGATGTGTGTGTGTGTGTTCGTGTGTGTATTGTATGTATATATACAATGTAATATTTTAAATTTATTTCAGGGTCAGTTTGTCAATGAATATGTTGGAGACCTAATTGATGAAGAAGAATGCAAAAAGAGAATATGGAAAGCACATGAAGATAATATTTCTAACTTTTACATGTTAACACTTGACAAAAATAGGTAACTAATTTTTGTAGCAGTCTTAACTGGTGACTAGCCTTGGCCCTCGCTTCATTGGCAGTCTGTCTTTGATCTAGCTTTATTGGTAACCTGTTTCTGTATCCAAGGGTTGTTGCTTCATTGGAGGTGGTCTTTATGTGTACTATTAGCCTGCCTTATGCTGTCTAACTTATCTAGCTTAACTCTCTCTCTCTTTTACTCTCTTACTTGTTTCAGTCATTTGACTGTGGCCATGCTGGAGCACCGCCTTTAGTTGAGCAAATCGACCCCGGGACTTATTCTTTGTAAGCCCAGTACTTATGCTATCGGTCTCTTTTGCCGAACCGCTAAGTGACGGGGACGTAAACACACCAGCATCGGTTGTCAAGCAATGCTAGGGAGACAAACACAGACACACACACACACACACACACATATATATATATATATATATACGACAGGCTTCTTTCAGTTTCCGTCTACCAAATCCACTCACAAGGCATTGGTTGGCCCGGGGCTATAGCAGAAGACACTTGCCCAAGTTGCCACGCAGTGGGACTGAACCCGGAACCATGTGGTTGGTTAGCAAGCTACTTACCACACAGCCACTCCTGCGCCTTTTCCTTCTAGCTTCATTAGTAGCTGTCTCTTGGTGGTCTGTCTTAATTGGATTGCCTGTTACTGTGGTCAGTAGGAGAATTGTCAGTTGCCATCGAAGAGCAAAGAAGAGGATATTTCAGACTTCACACTTTGTGTGGGTCTGAGGAAGAGAGGGAGACACAATGTGGTATTGTTACTTTGTTTGTAAGAAAGAGGAGTGGTGTGAGGTGATTGAGAGGAAGAGAAAGAGTTGGGAAGAAGGGGAGAAAAGAAGTGATGTGAGTGAAAGAATAGACTGAGGAGGGGGAAGACGGTAAGAATTTCAGAGTGTGTAGAGACGTGGTGGTGGGGGACCTAAGAGTTAGAGGGGCAGGATAGAGTGAGTTAATGTCTTGGTTAAAAGGAAAGGTGAAGAGAGTTGAAAATAAAACAGTAGACTTCAGTTTAGTTGATTAGTTTATAATTAGTTGTAGTAGTCTGTCATTGGTCTGACGTATCTGATGAATGTTTGATGAAGACAGCAAAGATGGGTTCAATTCTGCCTATGAGTGTCACCTTTTGGTGGTAAGTCAACGTGCCTCTATGTGGTTGCCCGATCTGCTAGAAATTGCAGCCAGATCCCACAGCTCACACTGTAAAAAGGACACGTTGAATGATGAGATTCCGAGTTTCACTGCTCATAGGGAAAAAAGAAATGATGGTCATGTGTAGAATGTCTTTGATCAAAGTTGGTCTGGGGTTAAACAACCTTTTCAAGAAAGCAAACAGCTGTATGTGGAATCGAAAACTGAAACCCATAATAGTTGCTTAACAAAATACAGAAATATTTTCATTTGACTGTAGTTATATGTAATGGTTTAAAGGTGTAATTGTTTGAGAGCAAAAAAAGAGAGGCAAAAATCAAATTATCCCAATTTTTTTTTCTTGAAATATCTTACAAAAACTTAAAACTTCAAAATACAATTTCAAGTGGAGTTGGTAAATGGAAAGAGGGAATGTGAATTAAGATTACCATCTTAAGCACATGCATAACTGTGTGGTAAGAAGTTTTGTTTTTCAACCTTACGGAACCTGATTCTATTGTTTTAGCACCTTGAGCAAGTGTTTCTTCTATAGCCCTAGGCCAACTAAAGCCTTGTGAGTGGATTTGGTAGATGAAACTGAAAGTAGCAGCTGTGTGTGTGTGTGTGTGTGTGTATCATGTAAAAGCACCCATGCAGTACTACATAAAAGCACACTCTGTGGGAAGGTGTTAGGAAGGGCATGCAGCCATAGAAACCATGCTAAATCAGGCCGGTGTCTTTTGCAGCTTCCCAGCTTACCAGCTCTGATGAAACTATTCAACCCATGCCAGCATGGACAATGGATGTTAAATGATGATATATGTGTGTGTGTGTGTGTTTAGGTTTCCTTGTTCTGATATCATGTGACAGTTGTGAAATAATTGTCTCTGTCAGACATGCGATATCATTCATTTCTAATATTCTGCCAGGACATGTCTGGCTATGAGGAAATATTGCCTTGTTTAGAAACAGGTAAAAATTGGTGAAAGGAAGGGCATCTTGCTGTAGAAAATCTGCTTCAGTAAATTTCATCCACCCACTGGAAGCATGGACCATATTCTGAGCGCCTTGTTTCCCTGGGCATGGATTCACTGAAGCTCCGGCGTCTAGCGACGGACTTGGTAAACACCCACAAGGTTATCAACCACCTCACCAACAACAACACTGAACACCTGTTTGATCTCCATGTGTCTAACACACGTGGACATGCCTACAAAGTCAGAAAACAGCACAGCTCCCATGACTTTCGGAAACATTTTTTCACGCTCAGGGTTGCTGAAGCGTGGAATAAACTGCCTGCATCAGTTGTTGACTGCCATGACACTGCATCCTTTAAGGCCCTCATGCTTCCCGAAATCCGTCGAAACTACACCTGATTATATATGCACTTTAGATGAGTTGTAGTGCACCTGAGCACTGTACACAATGTTTATTATTATTATTATTATTTAAAAGTGGATGTTGAAATGATGATATTGGGAATTTTGGACTTGAAAACAATTTAAAGTGACATAAATTATCATTTGTTGTGTTTCTTTCAGAATAATTGATGCTGGACCAAAAGGAAACTTATCTCGTTTTATGAATCATAGCTGTCAACCAAATTGTGAAACCCAGAAGTGGATGGTTAATGGTGATGTCAGAGTTGGTTTGTTTTCCCTACATGATATCCCAGCTAGTAAGTAATGTTCTGCTCCTTAAAGATTTCAACTCTCCAACCGGCTCTTTTGTTTGTCTCATCCTTCTAGCTTTTCCCTCCTCTTGCTCTCCTCTCATCTCTCTCTTCCCTCTTCTTCCTCTTCTCTTTCCTCTCTTTTCTTTTCCCCTTGTTTTTCGTCTTCTCTCATCCTTTTTCTGTCTATTTTGCCTATCTTCCTCTTTGATTTGTCCATTACCATATATATCTTCAATTGCTTTTCTGATGATAATTAATTGATTAATTTAAACTTACTATCCTATCCAGATTCAGAGCTGACATTTAATTACAACTTGGATTGTCTCGGTAATGAGAAGAAGATCTGTGCCTGTGGTGCCCCAAATTGCAGTGGCTTTCTGGGTGTCCGTCCTAAGGTTGATAACATTTTTATACTTTTGTTGTCAATTTCCTTGTTTTACTTTGGGTGAAATGCGATGTGGTGGCAGCAATCCATTAAATAGCCTCTCACACGTGTTGTTGTTGTTGTTTAGCCTAATCATTGCTTACTTACAATTAAGCTGTGGTCGTGTCATATCTCTTTCAAACATCATTATGTTTGAAAAAGATATGGCACAACCACAGTTAGGATACCACTCCTACCTAGGACTATTTAATGTATCTGTAGTGACGTCATGTTCCAGTGTGCGCATACGCAGCGTTGTTCTTCGGTGTGCGTGTGCGGTGAGTCCTTCTTCAGTGTGCGTGTGCGGGGTTGGAACCTTCTAGAACGGCACAAGGAAGTTCCCTCATGCACATGCACTAGAGACTGAAGAATAAATTCCATAGCATTCCTTAATAGCGTTCGGGGACTTGAGGCATGGCGATCGAAGAGAAAGGACGTAATTTTCATACGTGTGATCAACCTATTCTCCTGTCCCAGACGCTTGGGATTTAACCTATCTATTGCTGCTGAATTGTTGTAAGAATGGATACCAGTATACCATCGTGTTTCGTTGTTGAATAAGAGAATAAAGAATTATATATTTCTAAACTTGCTTTTCGTTCCTGACTGGTAGTTTCTAGAAACAAAAAGAAAGGAAATTGTGTTGCACCCAAGTTGCACCCCAAAAGTGTAAAGAAGCAACCAGTTCCCATTACATATCCTTTCATTTCTAATATGACTCAGTGGGTAGAGCATTGGGCTCAACATCATGGGGTTCGTGAATTCAATTCCTGGATCGGGCTGTGTGTTGTGTTCTTGAATGAGACACTTTATTTCGCGTTGCTCCAGTTCACTCAGTTTTAGAAATGAGTTGCGATGTCCCTGGTGCCAAGCTGTATCAGCTTTTGCTTTTCCCTTGGATAACATCGGTGGTGTGGAGAGGAGAGGCTGATATGCATGGGTGACTGCTGGTTATCCATAGACAACTTTGTCCAGACTTGTACCTCAGAGGGGAACTTTCTAGGTGCAGTCCCATGGTTATGATTATTCATCACTGAAGAGGATCTTTATCCTGTGCTTGACGATTTGTGGGAGATTCAACTGTTGTTTTCAGCAGATTCAGTGATCACTTAGAGAAGTTGTGGTCAAACTGCAGCCTGTGTTACTTTCTGTATGGCACACCTATTAAAAATTACCTTAAATTTTTTTTTAGTAGCACAGCCCACTTGATAATGAGCCATGTTTCAGGTGGCACACTTGAAAAAGTTTCCCCAACTGTCTAATTAGAGTTATAAAATATTTATCATTTGTTGAATTGGTGGGTATTTTCCTGAACTGGAACTTGCTTAATGGCCTGTGTGTGTGTGTATGTGCAGGTGTGGTGTATGTTCTAGAGAGGAGTTTTAGAATAGCTAAAACCCCATAACTCACAGGAGGTGGAAACATAGGCAGTAGTGTAGAAAATAGTGAGATTTTTGAAAAATTAAAATTATTTCTTGGGATCGTAATTTCCATTGTGAAAAACAGAGAAATACTAAATAAATGAAGAGGTGGGAAAAAAACTACCTTTTCCTTTATCGTGACATATTGTACTTTAACCATTTTGACTGTGTAATAACCCTAACCCCTAACCTGTTCCCGGCCAATGCACAGGTTTCTTTTTGTCCAACCCATGCTAGCATGAAAAGCGGACGCTAAATGATGATGATGATGATGATGATGATGATTCCCAATGTTTGTTATCAACCAAACAAAGAAGAAAATAGAATTGGTGTATTCTACATCTGCAATACTTTCACAATATCTCCTGTAGGAGATATAGTTTTCAGATCCACCACTGAAATTATTTGATTCTTGTTCTGTAGAGAAATATTCGATGAAAGTTTGAAAAATTGTCTTTTGTAAAATGTGTTACTGGGGAATGTCTCTGCTTCTCACAGCATAAGAGAGATTCTTTCAAAGCCTTCCAGTTAACAGTAAAAAAAATGTTGAGGGGGATATATCCATGTACTGCATTGAAAGGGTGAAAGGGACTGTTACCATCATCATCATCTAATGTCTGGATTGTATAAGTTGACCAGAGCTGGCAAGCTGCACCAAATTCCAGATTGATTTGACCTGGTTTCTATGGCTGAACTCGATGCCCTTCCTTATGCCAGCCACTTTACATAGTGTGCTGAGTGCTTTTTACATGGCATTGGTATGGGCGTTTTTATGTGGCACTGGTATAGATGATATTTTTCAGTTTTGTTGTGGGAGATGAGCTGATGAAAGGGTTAATAAGAGACCTGACTCCCTTTTTATTTTTTAGTTCAATTTTTGCTTTATATTTTCCTAGTTATGTTATCATCATCATCATTTAACGTCCGCTTTCCATGCTAGCATGGGTTGGACGGTTCAACTGGGGTCTGGGGAGCCCGAAGGCTGCACCAGGCCAGTCAGATCTGGCAGTGTTTCTACAGCTGGATGCCCTTCCTAACGCCAACCACTCCGAGAGTGTAGTGGGTGATTTTACGTGCCACCGACACAGGTGCCAGACGAGGCTGGCGAACGGCCACGCTCGGATGGTGTTTTTTTATGTGCCACCGACACAGGTGCCAGACGAGGCTGGCATATTTTTATCTTTTTGTATTTGGTTTTTAATTAAACATTTAAAATTTTTTTGTTAAAATTTTAAAATAGCGAATTCAAATTTTAATTTTAAATTATGTAAACAGTTTGAGGGACAAATGGTGTGTTGTGTCCTTGTGCATTTCACATTGCTCCTCTGTATCCAATTGAAACGAGTATCTAATCTAAAAGTGCTGGTGCAATCTTCTCTTCCTCCTGCTGTCACATCCTTGATGCTCTTCTGGGTTGAGAGGGGATCTATGACTTCTTGTGACAACTCAGGAATCAATAATAATTAGTGAAAAATACTTGCAACAATGTGTCTTTACTTATGAGTGACAATTGTAGTAGTTTTTTAGAGGGTAGGATATGGTTTGAGGAAGAATTAGTTGCTATGTGTAGCTGACCAAACAACCATATACAAGTTGCTGGGAAAGGGGACAGAAGGGATTTAGAATGTTTTTAGACTTGGCAGTAATTGTTGTCAACTGATGAATGTCATTACTTCTTCCTGTTTTCAGTCAGTCATAAATCAAGCCGATAAAAAGGCAAAAGATTTGAAGAAGAAAAAGAAGCGTAAAAAAGGCCGGCCTGACTTGAAGAAACATGAAGACGAGTGCTTCCGATGTGGAGAGGGTGGTGAACTAGTCATGTGTGACAAATCACAGTGCCCTAAAGTCTACCATCTGCAGTGCTTGAGCTTGACTAAGCCACCCCATGGTGAGTAGGTTTTTCTTTTTTTTTTAAATATATATTTTAAAGAAAAAGGGACAGTGCTCACGCTGCTTGAAAACCTTCCAAGATGAGTAAAATCAGGAAATTGTATTATTTTATTACTTTTTACTGTGGCTGTGTTGGGCTCCACTTTCAGGGTCTCTTAGTCAGCTACTGTATTCTTTGGCATATAAGTTGAAGTTTGTATAGAATGTAAGATGTTCATTCAAACATCATCCACTATCTTTCCAAATTTTACTGCATTTGACTTGGAACTTTTAGTCCTCCAGATTTGTCTAGGTGTCTAAGTCAACCCACCTTGTTTGGCGGTAAATTTTGGCCTGGAAAATTCCATGTGTATGCTAGAAAATATGGTACATTGATGCCAGTTGTCAGTTGCTGGATTAACCCTTTTGTTACTGAATTCCTGTTAAAATACAAAGCCTTTGTTTTAATTAATTTTGGTAATAATAAAGAATTTAGTAAAATAACTTAATCGTGATTAAACTGGAGTTTGGAACTTGAATCAATAGGAAATTTTTATGGACGGTTTTAATTTAGTTCACTTTAAAGTAGGAAGTTTGTATCATAAGATCTGTGGGAGTTCTTGAGTAATTTGGTGTCAAAAGAGTTAAATATCGGAATGAAATAAGTTAACTTTTTGACATATTCTCTCTCTCTCTCTCCCTCCCTCCCTCTCTCTCAGAACTCCCACATAAACCTGTTAAAAACCTCTAGTCTTCCCTCTGCATATTCTGTTGCTATTACAGAGTTGCATAGTACTTTCATCCAAACCCATCGCTTCACACACCTTGGTTAAAGTTGTGGTTTCTGACCTTGCTAGGAAGCAATAGCATTAAGAACTAATTCAGTTCTTACTGTCTGTGACAACCTCTGTAACCCATACCATCATAAAAAGTTGATGTGAAACAATAGTGATGTGGATATATTGCTGTGTGTGAGAGAGAGAGAGAGAGAGAAGAGAGAGAGAGAGGAATATGGGCAAAACCTATGAGCTTTGTGTGCCATCTGAAACTGATGAGATTGATGTGGATGATGTACATCTTGACTTTCAGTGAGTGAGTGTGTGTGTGTGTGTGTGTGTGATGATGGATTTGGGAAAGTGGTGTGTAATCAGATAGTTTAGTAGTAGCAATAGCATTTACAGAGTGAACAGAGCACACCATTGTGGAGTTGAGGTTGTAACCCTTTCATTTTCATATTTCTGACCAAATATGCCGTCTTCAGTTACTTTTGAAAATAACAAAATATTTCATTCATTACCTGAGTCGCTTTTATTAATCTTTTTGATAACAACCTGCCTGAGATCACTCTTGGTTCTGTGATACAAACTTCCTGTTTCAGAGAATGCTAAATTATCTTTCATCAGAATTTCATGTTATGTTCCAAACGTCAGTTTCTGAAAAATGGCAAAGTTTCTTTTACTAAATTCTTCATTATTTTCAAAATTAATTGAATTGAAGCAAAGGCAGATTGTATTGACAGAGAAGTATGATAATGAAAGGGTCCAGCTGGTATTTGGAACATAAATTTAACATCTAAAGTGGGAATTTTGTGTTGTAGAACAAAGGATGGTCTCAGATGGATTGGTATCAGAAAGGTAAAACTGTTACATACTAATTTGCTTGCGTGAAAGTTTTTGTCAGTAATTTCAATGGTTTTTTGTTGGTTACATTCTAGTATTGTGTGTGTGTGGCGGTGGGAGCACTGTCTCTGATGTGGAAGCAGGACTCCCTTGTGAAACTCAGTTCATCTTTGTCGAAAATTAGTAGCTAATCAGTATCTTCTGTTCATAAACACTGTCACTCTGTAGGTTGCAGTTTTAGATCTATCTATCCTGTGAAGTGACTTTACTGAACCGATGCAACCCTTCCCATGCCAGATGTCCTGATATTCCATAGCAGTCTTCATATCTTCAGCCTGATATCCAATATCTTCCACAAGTTGATCGATATTATGCTCTTCTTGGTCTGACAATACATCATTTATGTCTATGCATGGTTTTTCAGAAAAGTCGGTTGCTAGATATTTCGTCCTTACTCCTCTGGCAGTACCATGAACAATGTGTACTTTATTTATGTCTATGCATGGTTTTTTTCAGAAAAGGAGGTTGTGTTCTTTCTCTAATTACTGAGGTCATGGTAGGAAGACAGCCCTTGCTGCTCTGTGGGCTGTTCCCCACCAAGTAAAACTGAGAACTGTACAAAACAGCTTTAACTATCTCAAAATATACCCAATCCTCATTGTAAAATGATTAATGAGGCATTTAGCCATATGAACCATGCCAAATAAAAAGGAGGGTAGTGTTCTCTGTTTCTGTGTGTGATTTTTATTATGATTGATAATTGTGTCTGCATTAAATTTTTGAAGGAACTTGGCACATCTGCTACCAAGACACTCATAATGTTCTGTTAGGCTTTTGAAAAACCTTCAGCTCAAACTTTTCAGTTGTATGCTTTGGTTGGTGTGGAGCTACAGTAGAAGACATTAGCTCAGGGTGCTGTGCAGTGGGACTGAATCTAAATACATGTGGTTGGGCGTGTACGCTTCTTAATCACACAGATATACTGAAACTTGTAAAGTTGTAAATAATAATATTGTATTTTCTGGCATACACACTGACATAGAGTATAGTGTAAGCATTCAAACTTTATTACTATCTTCTCAAATACTGCTGCATTTCACATGGAATTTTTGCTCTTCTGAAGTTGTTTTGGTGTTTAAGTTGACCTAACCATGTTTGGTTGTAAATTTTGGTGTAAAAAATTCGACACATGTTAAAAAAAATGTGGTAGTTAAATATATTTGACACAGTAAGACGGCGAGCTGGCAGAATTTTTAGTATGCCAGGTGAAATACTTAGCGGCATTTCATCCATTTTTATGCTCTGAGTTCAAATTCTGCCATGGTCAATTTTGCTTTTCATCATTTAGAGGTCAATAAAATAAGCACCAGTTGAACATTGGGGTCGATGTATTCAACTCACCCCTCTCCTATAACTGCTGGCTTTGTACCAGAGTTTGAAATCAATAGTTTGGTACAGTGAACTAAAATTATATTGTCCTAAATAACAGAAGACCCAAGCCAACAGCAATTTTAAAAATTGTTGTAAAGAAAACTGCTGGCAACATGCTAATTTCTTTATGCTATATAATAATGTTTTTTTCATTTTATGAAAAATTACATGCTACAACTAATAGTGTTGGTTATTGTGTATTTTTATTTCTTGTTTACTCAACCCCCTCTGCTATATTCATGTAACAAATGCTTTAAAAAAAAAAAAAAACTTCCTAAAATATAGAAAATTGCTATAAAATTGTTTCAAATCTCTGAGATTGGTGTTATTGGGGATTTTTATTGTATTGCTAGGTTAATAAGTAAGCTGCAAATTTTAGGGGAAAAAACCTGCAATTAGTTAAATTGTTTAATTACTTAGTGACCAATAATTTTTTTATTGCTTTTTTCCATTCCTGCAAGACGGAAGAAGAAAGAAATATACAGCTACCAATTAGTTGATGAATAATGGTTTCTAATTTAGGTACCAAGCCAGCAATTTTGAAGGGTAGCAAGGGTTGTCAGTTACTTTGGTACCAAAACTTTACTTGTATTGCCTCAGTGATGAAAGGCAGAGTTGACTTTGGTAGGATTTGAACTCAAAACATTGAGTTGAAATTAATGCTGCATGGGATTTTGTCTGACTCTCTTAACGACTGCCAGTCCACCATCTTCAGTACTTAATAATATATGTAGAAATAATGGTTAATTAATCTGGTATTGTTGAAACAACAATTGGGAATTGTAGTTAACAAATATAGTAGTCAGTGGGGTCAGAAAGTAAGATATCAGATACAAATGATTACCTGCTTAACATTGAGATTACTCTATCAAATGGAATATTCATTTAGTCATTGTTCTGAATTTATCACATGCATTTTCTTGTAGCTTCAAGATTTTGATGATGCGGTTGTATTCTTTTAGAATGTCACTGTAGGGTGGGTTTGAAAGGCCAGTTTGAACGTGAAAACATATTTGGTCTGGATATGGCTGGTTTAACCCATTCAGATTACTCTGTCAAATGTAATAGGAGCACTCCGTCAGTTACAACGGCAAGGGTCCCATCTGATACGATCAACGGAATAGTTTGCTCGTGAAATTAACGTGCAAGTGACTGAGCAATCCACAGACACGTGTACCCTTAACTTAGTTCTCAGGGAGATTCAGCGTGACACAGAGTGTGACAATTCTGGTCCTTTGAAATACAGGTACAACTCATTTTTGCCAGCTGAATGGACTGGAGCAACGTGAAATAAAGTGTCTTGCTCAAGGACACAATGCGTCGCCAGGAATTGAACTCATGACCTTACAATCATGAGCCGAATGCCCTAACCACTAAGCCACATGCCTTCTGTCAAATGTAATGCTTTTTTATTCACATTGTTTTGAATTAATCCAGCATTATCTTTTAGCTTTAAGATATTGATGATGTGATTGTTTTTAGAATTGCCTTTTTTGATGATGTGATTGTTTGTACAGTAGGTGGGAGAGGCCAGGTCTGGCCAGTCAGCCCATAAAGCTGATAGAATATTTCTGGCTGGCTTCAATGCTAGAGGGTTAACCTTTTTCTGATCCATTTTTGATTAAGTTTTCAGAATGATGAAGAATTTTGTGCAGCTTGTAAATCATGAAACTATTTTTCTGTTTTCTTTTCCAGGTCGTTGGACATGTCCATGGCACCACTGTGATGTCTGTGGAAAGCAGTCTACGAAACTGTGTTCCGACTGCCCCAATTCCTTCTGCACTGCACATGCTGAAAACAACATCCACACGGTGGAGGGGCGAGATGTTTGCTATGATCATGAAGAAGTCATGTTAGAACAGTCATCCAAGTTTAAAAACGGCTTGAAACAGCCTGCCAAGAACAAGGTGCTGTCCAACGGAATCGGCCCGTTGTCAGAGAAGAGGGAAATAGCTAGTGTTGACGGAACATGTAATGATACAATGAAGAGTACAAAGTCAACTGGTGCTCTTGGCGCCAAACTCGAGATACACTTGAATGAAAACACCAAACTAAATAAAGCTGCAGTGACAGCGAATGGCGAGAGAAGTGTCAAGGCTTGTGGTAAGCGAAGTCGGCGGGGTCGTGATGATAAGGGGGTGAAAGGTGTCGCTGTTGAGGGCTCCAAAAACTTTTCTTCTTCTTCTTCCGGGGTTGGTCAGGTTGATGGTAAAAAGACAGAGAACAACTCTCTGGCCATTCCACCTATGTTTGATGATAGTGATGATGAATTTCCTGGCCTAGTGATAGATTTACCCCCCCTGTAGTCCCACCCCTATTCTGGGGATGCATTTTTCTCTCTCTCTCCACTCTCCTTGATTCCTATTTCTTATTCTTTTATATATATATATATATATATATATATAAGAATAAATAAAAAAAAAAATACCACCACCACCACCACCACCATCTACAACAAACATTCAATAATTAAATATTGAGTTTAAAAAAAAGTGTGTGGTGTTTATGTGGATAGGAGATCTTTGCTGCTCCCCACCCTTTCTTTCTCTGTCTCTATATATATATCTCCTACCCCCCAATTCATTCTGTCTCTTTCTCCATCCCTTTAGATTTTGTCAGGTTTTTGTAAAGAATCTCACCAGAGAAAAAGGAAAGAAAGCAAAATGACTTATTTTTTATTACTATTATTATTATTATTATCATCATCATCATCGTCATTATTATTAATTATTATTATTATTATTATTATTATTATTGTATGTAAAATAAAATTTTAATACTTTTTTTTTTCCTTCCCCCCCAGAGAAATTTTAAATAGAAACTATTTTATGTTCTCCCTTTCTTCCCCCCAATCCCATTTCCCATCACTCCACAGCCATTACTTTTTTTTTTTCTTCCCCCATCATACTTTCAGAACAGATCAGCTTCAGAAATATGTTTTTTTTTTTTTGGTTTTTTTTTTTCTTTCTAAAAATTCATCCCTTTTTTTTTTTTTTTTTTTTAACCTGTTGTAAACAGTGGCTGAAATTTTAAGAAAAGTAAAACATACCTCACCAACAATCATCCTATCATATTTTGTTTTGTTTTTTTTTTTCTTCTCCTTTCTTTTTAAATATATTCTATCGTTCTCATTGTGTGGGTGGTAAATTGGCAGAAATTGGTGGATCAGTACCAAAATGATGCGGCATTTTAGTTAACATCTATTTTAAGTACAAATCTCACGGTCAACTTTAAAATTGTTGAATAAATAGATAACAGTCAAGCAATGATTGTAGATAAGTTTCAATTGGTTATTTCTTCCTCAGAAATAATAGTTATATTATTATAAACAGCATTATTATTATTATTATTATTAAGGCAGCAAGCAGGCAGAATTGTTAGCATGCTGGGCAGAATGTTCAGTGGTATTTCATCTGCTGAAGTTGACTTGCCTTTTATCTTTTTGGGGTTGATTAAATAAGTACCAGTTGAGCACTGGAGTTGTTGTAATCAACTTAATTCCTCTGCTGAAACTGCTGGCCTTGTGCCAAAATTTGAAATCATCATCATCATCATTATTATTATTATATTATTATTATTATTATTATTATTATTGTATGTAAAATAAAATTTTAATACTTTTTTTTTTCCTTCCCCCCCAGAGAAATTTTAAATAGAAACTATTTTATGTTCTCCCTTTCTTCCCCCCAATCCCATTTCCCATCACTCCACAGCCATTACTTTTTTTTTTTCTTCCCCCATCATACTTTCAGAACAGATCAGCTTCAGAAATATGTTTTTTTTTTTTTTCTTTCTAAAAATTCATCCCTTTTTTTTTTTTTTTTTTTTAACCTGTTGTAAACAGTGGCTGAAATTTTAAGAAAAGTAAAACATACCTCACCAACAATCATTCCTATCATATTTTGTTTTGTTTTTTTTTTTCTTCTCCTTTCTTTTTAAATATATTCTATCGTTCTCATTGTGTGGGTGGTAAATTGGCAGAAATTGGTGGATCAGTACCAAAATGATGCGGCATTTTAGTTAACATCTATTTTTAAGTACAAATCTCACGGTCAACTTTAAAATTGTTGAATAAATAGATAACAGTCAAGCAATGATTGTAGATAAGTTTCAATTGGTTATTTCTTCCTCAGAAATAATAGTTATATTATTATAAACAGCATTATTATTATTATTATTATTATTAAGGCAGCAAGCAGGCAGAATTGTTAGCATGCTGGGCAGAATGTTCAGTGGTATTTCATCTGCTGAAGTTGACTTTGCCTTTTATCTTTTTGGGGTTGATTAAATAAGTACCAGTTGAGCACTGGAGTTGTTGTAATCAACTTAATTCCTCTGCTGAAACTGCTGGCCTTGTGCCAAAATTTGAAATCATCATCATCATCATTATTATTATTATTATTATTATATTATTAAGCAGCAAACCGACAGAGTTGCTTACTGGCAGGTCTTCTGGTTATACTTCCTGAGTTCAAATGCTGCTGAGGCTGGCTTTGCTTTTTGTCTTTTTAGGGCTTGATAAAACAAGAACCTGCTGAACAGTGGGGTCAATGTAATTGACTAGCCCTTTCCTCCAAAATTAGAAACATTATTATTATTATTTATAATGTAATTAGAATTGTATTAATGATAATAATAATAATGTTGTCAGGGCTGGTGGATTGTCAGAATTGTTAGGGCATTGGAAAGAATGCCTTTTTGTATTTGTTTTCACTCTTTACATTCTTAGTTCAAATCCCACCAAGATCAACCTTTGCCTTTCATCCTTGTGGGGTTGATAAAATCAAGTACCGGTTAAATACTGAGGCTGAATGATCCTAACTAACCCCTTCTGCTCAAAATTGTTGGCCTTGTGCCTAAGTGCAGGAATTAGCAAACTGGATTAAAATATACTGGTGTCTGTCTTAATTTCTGAGCTCAGATCTTTGTCTTGGTCAACTTCATGCATCATTTCCTGGGGATCAGTAAAATAAATACCACTAATTATTGAGTGCAAACCTGGCAGTATGGTTAAGGTCCTTTCATGACTATGTGGTTTGGGTTCAATCTCACTGTGTGGCATCTCCATAGTCTAAGGTTAACACAAAGCATTTTAATGAAATTTGGTTGATGGAAATTGTGATGAAACCAATTCTTAGGAACTGTTTTTGCATTCAGAGTGGGTTCAGGGTTAGGTAGACTTAATCTGTTGCTTGGATTAACACTACTACCAGCTCCTCATGTTGCTTTTTAGCCAAGTCCACTCGGTTGTAAGCAGTCAAGCCAGAGCTCCTGTGTCTTCCTTCAACCAGTCTTGGAAATCCCTAACTAATCTCAGCCCACTTCACCAAAGAAACATACTCAGACGTTAATCCAAGTAATTCTAATCTACCATCCCACAGAAGCACATGCCCTGGTCGTTATGAAGCTCTACTCACAGTTGTGATTTCAATTCCTGGGCCAGTTGCTATGTGGTGTTCTGGCACAAAACATTTCATTTCATATCCTATCACTCAACTCAGATGTACAGGTGTAATCCCATGATGGACTAGCGTCTTGTTCATGGGGAATGTTGGAATTTTGGTCCCTTATACACTATGGAAACTGGCCCCATGAGCCCTGGGACTTGAAACAGTAATATCCAGATGATGATGACCCCCCCCCCCACGATTCTTACTTTCTTTTTCCATTGTTGCATGGGTAGGGACAGCTCTCCCCTGGGCCTCACCTCACTTTACCATTTGTCATTTCCTTCATAATGTTCAGCTCCCCTGGGATTTTGCTTTCATCATTTCTTCCCATAGCTTCCTCGAGTTTCTTCTTCAGGTCATGTTTCTTCCACTTGGATTACTTGACACTCCTTTACTCATCTGTCGTCCTTCATATGCATCACAAGTCCATCACAGCTCAGTCATCCCTCTTACACACCACACCTGATTCCTCTTTGGACCTAGTTTTACTCTCAGCTCATTTCTGCTTTTGTCATTCATGCACTCTGCAATTACACTTCCAATCGAGCAACTTAAATATTTTTATTACCATTATATTATTAAATTGGTGAGCCGTCAGAATTGTTACCATGATGGGCAAAATGCTTGGTGGCATTTCACCCATCTTTATTTTCTGAGTTCCACTTCGGCCGAGGTCCACTTTTCCTTTCATCCTTTCGGGGTCAATAAAATATGTACCAGTTGAACACTGGGGTCAATGCAATTGACTTATCACCTTCCCTGAAAATTGTTGGCAGTGTGCCCAAATTTGAAATCAATATTATTATTTTTATTCATAAGGCAGCAAGCTAGCAGAATTGTTAGCACATCAGACGAAAATGCTTAGCAACATTTCTTTCCAGCTTTACAATGTGAGTTCAAATTCTGCCACGGTCCATTTTTGCCTTTCATTCTTTTGGGGGGTCAATAAAATAAGTACCAGTTATGCACTGGATCGGTGTGATCAACTAGCACTCTCCATGCAAATTTCAATCCTTGTGCCTATAGTAGGAAGGATTAATACTTTTATTATTATTATTATTATTCATGGAGGTGGTGGGGCGATGATTTTTAGGACATAGGTTTTAGTTAAGTCATTATAGTTTTATACCCTGAGTGCAGCTGGGCTCGACTTAGGCAACATTAGGAAATCACTACTGTTATTATCATCATAATCATAATCACCCGCATCACTCCCATTATTATTATATATATATTTTTTATCAATGTTTATTTCTGTAAGAAATTCCAGTGTAAAATAAAGTTTTGTGAAACTGGGCAGGGTGGTTGGGTCCTGGTGAGATTGTCATTTTTTTTTTGTCTTTTTCTTTTTGTATAATCTTTAAAAAAAAAAAACCCAATAAAAAACAATTAAAAACAAACTAAACAATTCTTCTAAATCAAGGCTGAGGTTTATCCCATCTCCCCTTCTGGGGTCGCTATTTGCAATCTTCCATTCCATCACCACCATGATTTTGTTATATATATTTTTTTTTTATTACTTGGATAGAGTTGCCTTCAACAGGTCTGTCTGTGTATGTGTCTGCCTATTGGAATGTATGTGCGTGTGTGTGTGTGTTATCAACCATTCTGTATAGTGCAACCCTGCTACTATGTCACTCAAACCTTGTTCTTAATCACATCAGCCAACCACAAAAATATTAATCAGAATCTGTCATTTTATTCCATTTTTATCACCCCCCCCTATCCACCTTTTTGTCCCTATCTCTTTCTCCTTTTTTTTTTTCCATCCTCCAAATAATAGGAATTTAAATAAAAATTGAAATTAATAAAAATTGAATTTAAAAAAAAAATGTACAAAAATATATAAACTATTGTCACTTTTTTAAGGCCTTATTTTCCATAGTGTTGTGTTATCAGAGCATAAATGTATGTATGTATATGTGTCGTGTTTCACACAGAAAACTGCTTTGTGGCTGTTTTAGCTGTGTTAACACATTTTGTGTAAAAAGCACCCACTACACTCACGGAGTGGTTGGCGTTAGGAAGGCCATCCAGCCATAGAAACACTGCCAGATCTGACTGGGCCTGATGAAGCCTTCCAGCTTCACAGACCCCAGTTGAACCGTCCAACCCATGCTAGCATGGAAAACGGATGCTAAACGATGATGATGATGACAGTCTGTCCCTGGTCCTGATATGAAATTTTTGTTTTAACTCTTTAGCCTTTAAACAAGCTCAGATTTATCCAGCTCAGATATTCTACCTGTTGTATGTTGAAGCTGACTGGATCTGGCCCATCATACCTACCCTGCAATGTCATTCTGAAAATATACAATCACGTCGTTAAAACCTGAAAGATAATTGCATAATTAATGCAAAACAAATGTGAATGAATAAGCATTACATTTGACAAAATAATCTGAATGCTAAAGGGTTAAGTCAGCTCTATCCAGCCTGAATATTTCTACCTGTTTTATGTTCAAACTGGCTTAAATCTGGCCTCTCACACATACCCAACAGTGTCATTTTCAAAACAATCACATCATCGAAATCTTGAAGCTGCAGGATAGTGCATGGTTGATTCAAAACATTGTAATTAAATAGCATTCAGTCTACTCTGTTAAGTGTAATACTTGTCATCAAAAATCTGGTGTTAATTGTTCCAAACACCATTTTTACCTTTAGCATACTGTAAGTGCATCATGTTGCCATATGAGTTTTCTCCCTTTCAGTTTCAGGCCAGTGGCAGGTGAAACAATTCTAGAGAAACTGCAGTGTGCTAAAGGTTAATTATGATTAGGTAATTTTTATGAATTTTTCACGTTTTCAAAATTAATAGACATGAAGGCAGTGTCTATGTTTGCTGTTTCAGCCAGTTGCTCAATGATGGTTGCTTATCTCTCTGATTGTATCTTGTCTGGGAAAGACAATTCCATAATTTCTTGCTGAATAACCTTGCACAAAAGTGGTTAAAGTGATAAACTAAATCCTTGCTTCAAAATTTCATATTTTGTTTCAAACACACTTGTAATAAGGACAAAAGTTATTTTACTAAATTCTTCATTTGGGCATCAGCATGGCTGTGTGGTAAGAAGCTGGCTCCTTAACCACATAGTCCTGGGTTCAGTCCCACCGTGTGGGACCTTTGGGAAAATGTCTTATAGCCTTGGACTGACCAAAGCCCTGTGAGTGGATTTGGTAGATGGAAACTGTAAGAAGCCCATTGTATATATATATATATGTATATATATATATATATATAGTGTGTGTATGTCTTTGTGTCCTGTGTTTGTCCCCTACCAATACTCGACAACTGGTGCTGGTGTGTTTACAGTCTCTAATCTAGCAATTCAGCAAAAAATACCAGGATTCAGTTGACTAAAAATTCTTCAAGGTGGCGCCTCAGCATGGCAGATGACTGAAACAAGTAAAAGAGAATCACTGAACATAAAGCAAATATTGATCTGTATGTATAATATATATGTATGTGTGATGGACTTCCACACAGTTTCTGCCTACCGAATCCACTCACAAGTTATTGCTAGCTTACCCAAAGTAATCACACTGCAGTTTCTCTAGAATTGTTTCACCTGCCACTGGCCTGAAACTGAAAGGGAGAAAACTCATATGGCAACATGATGCACTTACAGCATGCTAAAGGTAAAAATGGTGTTTGGAACAATTAAAACATATTTGCAATATGTTATATATCGCCTATAATTAACAGCTGACAGGATTTGAACTCAGGAGACATAGAACTAAAGTACATACAAAGCACCTTGTTTGATACTCTGTCACTCTACCATTCCATTGCTTTAGATTGGAAAGTGAGAGGATGAAGGTAGACTTGACTCCAAAAGCCTTCTCTATGCATTGCCCTTACAACTGTGCTATTCTGATGCCAAACCATGGATATATCTTGTTTCATGTCTACGAGCAGACATCTTATACATCAGAAGAGGTTTCCTATAATAATAAACTGAGATGTTAACTTCATATAAATAAATTCAGAGATCCTTAATGGAATGGGAAAATATAATCTGAGCATCTAGGAAAAAAACCCAAACAAACTTTAGAACAAATATGCATAACAGTTAACCTTTTAACATTTAACTCTTTAGCATTCAAACTGGCCAGATCTAGCCTCTCACACCTACACTACAATGTCACAGGAGTGGCTGTGTGGTAAATAGCTTGCTTACCAATCACATGGTTTCGGGTTCAGTCCCACAGCATGGTACCTTGGGTGAGTGTCTACTATAGCCTCGGGCTATAGACGGAAACTGAAAGAAGCCCGTCGTGTATGTGTATATATATATATATATGTTTGTGTTAGCCCCCCCCCACAACATCGCTTGATAACAGATGCTGGTGTGTTTACCTCCTGGTAACGTAGCGGTTCAGCAAAACAGACCGATAGAATAAGTATTAGGCTTACAAAGAATAAGTCCTGCGGTACTCCAGCATGGCTGCAGTCAAATGACTGAAACAAGTAAAAGAGAATATCGTTGAAATCTCAAAGCTGAGAATGCATGGGTAATTCAAAGTATTGTGAATCAATAAGCATTACATTTGACAAAGTTAGCTGAATGCCAGCAGGTTAATGACTTAGATGTTTGTATAAAATACAGTCGCATGCTGAAAACTGAATGTTTGTATTTGTGCTATTCGGTGAAAACTGGAGTGGTATCCAGTGGTATTTCTCCTGATGAAGGACGTTTCTTTCGATACAAACACGAGGATTAAACTCAGCACGAAGACCTTATAAAACACACGTCAATGTTTTAGTGCTGTCACGAATCACAATGAGTGACAGCAGCGATTCTCTGGCTGTCTAGGCTGTATCAATCAAGGTATATTATATACTAGCAGTATCGCCCGGCGTTGCTCGGGTTTGTAAGGGAAATAACCATATAAGCATTTTTAGAGTTACTTCCCTTATAGATGCCAATTCGGGCTTTCTTAGCCATTTCTGTTTTGGTGTCTTCAAGCCATGAAGTCGTTGTTCTAAAAGAACGCTGGTCTCCTTGACAACGCATTACGACGTTGATTTCCTTACACTCCCTTCCCCACAGCTTCGAGGGAGGGAAGAAGGGGGAGAAGCAAACAGGTGCAGGTGTGACCATGGACGCCAACTCCACCGCCATCGACACACGAAAAATTATGCATTAAAATGGAATAAAAAATTATGTTAAATTATTTTTAAAATCGTAAACTCATCGTAGACGCGCGCTAATAGCCAGACGGGCTCGATATTAATCACGACTATAAGATACCCGAATTTGGTTAAACTGCACCGCAAAATGTGGGAGGAGTTAGGAATCTAAATCGTAGGAGACAGACACTCACACAACTACAGTTTTATATATATATATATATATAGATATTCATAGGTTTGTTTGCATTCCCATAACTTAGCAGCCGAGTCAAAGGAAATGATGGAAAACATTTAGAAAATTTCATTTAAAAAAAATGTATGTTGGGGGAGGAGGCTCCCTCGTGTAAGGTATACCATTTATAATATCTAGTATAATATATAAGGCGGCGAGTTGGCAGAACCATTAGGATGCCGGACGAAATGCTTAGCGGTGTTTGCCTTTCATCCTTTCGGGGTCGATAAATTAAGTACCAGTTATGCACTGGGGTCGATGTAATCGACTTAATCCCTTTGTCTGTCCTTGTTTGTCCCCTTGTGGATAATAAAGAAATAGGTATTTCGTCAGTCTTTACGTTTTGAGTTCAAATTCCGTCGAGGTTCACTTTGCCTCGATAAATTAAGTACCAGTTGCGTACTGAGTTGATCTAATCGACTGGACCCCCTCCCCCAAAATTTCAGGCTTTGTGCCTAGAGTAGAAAAGAATATCTAGTATAATATATACTAAGGGGTGCTGAAAAGTTTCTGGCTTTAAGGGTGACGCGAAGGGCCTGGCTGGAGGTCCAAACTTCCAAGTTCTTTTACAGGGCTTAGAAAAACTGAAGCGTGTGAATCCGAGATATGCTGAATAAAATCGTAATTAACTGATCCTCCTGTATTTTCAAAGCCAGAAACTTCCCAGCACCTCGTGTATGTATATATATATATATATATGTGTGTTCTTATAATCTTTTCAATCTACAATGTATAATCAAGTGCAAAGGTATTTTGTAATTTATTTCTTTTCGTATAACAAATGGCGAGGTCTTCGCTTTCTTTTAGATAATATAATGATGTGCATTAGTAATTTATTTTCTATATCTTTATCAATTTTGTTTGTCATATTAGACTGCTGTCAAACCAGCACAACCTTGAATTTTAATCGAACGAATCGGCGCCAGTACTTTACAATGTGGTTGCGAAGCAAACCTTTTGCCACAGCCATGCCTATAATATAAAAATTAGAAACTAAAGATGCTAGCTCTGCTTGGCTTTTAAAATATGAACCAAGGGAAATAACTCCATTCTGGTCGATTAAGTCCCAAGTTTAGTTAGACCGTGACGAGTGGTCTTTTCACGGCCCCACGTGAAAACTGTTCATCAAACATGCTAATTTTACGCCAATAGTTTGTCTATTCTTATACTATCGAACATGTATCTCTTTCAAGGAAATTGCATACACTAGTGTCAGCATTTTATTCTGTCGGATGCCCTTTCTGTTACAAACCCCTCCACCTGTTTATAAGTAAACTAGCAGTATCGCCCGGCGTTGCTCGGGTTTGTAAGGGAAATAACTATAAAGCATTTTTAGAGAGTTATAGCCAAAAAATGGAAAAAAAATGGTAAATTTTTTTATAGTTAAAAAGGTCGAGTTGCGTCCCCTAGACAGTCTGTGGTTTGTGTTTCCGATTCTCGACCCCATGTCGAATTTATCGATTTTTTTCAGAACTGGGGGAACTTTTCAAAATTTTCGCTGCGTTAGTTTTCAATTATGACATTGGGCTATGTGTGTGTCAAGTTTCATCAGAATCGGTTGAAAGCCGTGGTCAGGGTGAGGGTACAACCTAACAGGCACACAGAAACATACAGAGACAAACTGCCGTTTATATATATAGAGATTTTCTTCGTGACCAGACGTATTTTCACGCGGGAAGTTGGAAAGAAAGGACACCGCTTGCATGACGGCTGCACGCACGCGCACACACCTTGCTCGTCGAGGTTACCTACGAAGATAGCCGCGCTGTGTTGAAGGTATATTTTGAGAATGTCGTCCAGAATGCCGTCACCGCTATGGATGTTGTCTATGCTCAGAAAAGACAAGGCATTGGGTTTCTTTTACTTCCCACCTGCCAAATACACCAGCAGGGTTTTGGTCAGCCGGGGGGTGTTGTAGAAGTTGCTATCAAGTTGGATTGAACCTAAGACTTCTTAATCACACCTATTCCTCTCCCATGACAAATGTCTTATGGAGATCATTTACTTCTTTACTTACTTGTGACGGCGTACACCCAGGGCGGGTTGAGCCGGCTTCTTCTCTGGTCCTGACGGCATCACGAACCATGGCGGCCCACGCTCGACGGTGCTGTGCGAGGTCACAGGAGATAGCGAGCCATTCGCGGTTCTATCTGCGGACCTGAGAGGTCCTCCTTTAGCGTCGTTGCCCAGGTCTTCAGCTGCCCGCCCGTGCATTTGCGCCAGTTGGGAAGTGGAGGTGGGAGGAGGACATTGCGAATCAGTTTGCCCTCTGGACGCCATGACCGAACCACCTTAAGCGCCTTTCCTACCCCTCCTCAATGCGGTAGAGTGGTATAAACGGGCAGTGTTAGAACAATGCCGTTGGGAACTTCGGTTCCTGGTAGGACCACCGAAGGTGGATTGGTCTGGCACCGAGCTGTATTAGGGTCGCTTCGCGGTCGTTCTGTCCCTGCGTCTGTGGAGACTCTGCGGCAAACAGGGCGTCCCATCACTCGGGATATGCATGTGGGATGTCGGGGACCGCTTGTGAATTCAATATTCCCACGAAACTTATGAATCCTACTACTACCATGGCAATAAATACGAGTTATCTACCTATGCAACCATTTACCTCTTTTAGTATTCAGATTAGTCAAACATAACGCTCATTTATTTACATTGCTTTGAATTAATCATGCATCACCTCATAGGTTTGAGATTTCAATGATCATCATCATTGTTTAACATCCGTTCTCCATGCTAGCATGGGTTGGATGGTTTGACTGGGGATCTGGGAAGCCAGAAGGCTGCACCAGGCTCCAGTCTTATCTGGTAAGTTTCTACAGCTGGATGCCCTTCCTAACGCCAACCACTCCATGAGTGTAGTGGGTGCTTTTTACGTGCCACCGGCACGGAGGCCAGTCGAGGTGGCGCTGGCATCGGCCACGAGTCGGATAGTGCTTTTTACGTACCACCAGACCAGGGATCCTGGCTGGTTCAATTCGATTTCGAATGATGCGATTGTTATTTCTGCAATGGTAAATGAAAGAAGTTGGATCTGGTCATTTAGAATATCTGGGCAGCATATGGCCAGTTTCAATGCTAAACAGGCTAACTCTAGTATTTAGATTACTCTGTCAAATGTTAATACTCACGTTTTGTTTTAATCCTGTTCAAGCTGAGTATTAAGTAATACTTGTCGGTTGGTGTTTTACCAATAATGAATTTTTGCCTATTCTATTATTGTTTGTTAAATTTAACTTCAATGGGAAGGTGAAATTCGTCATTGCTTTGTACACCTATCAAAATATTCTGCTGCATCTGACCAGAATTCAGCAACATATCTGATTCAGCTAAAGACACGGCTATTTTCTTGTACATTTTGTAAGCCCGAATATAAATTCTTCAAACCTGGAGTTACTACAGGCATTATATAGGCAGCCACGTCAGTAATATAAAAAGAGGAAAATGAAAAAAGTAAAATTCACATATTTTCATCTGCATTTAAACAAATAGTTTTATCTCACCTTACCTTAAATAATTACATCATATCTTCGCTTTATTTTTAGGAATATCATAGTGTAAGTATGAAGACCAGATCAGGACAGTTTAATCATTAAAAAAATATGGCTGGTTTAAATACCTATGATGAAAGGATGAAAAAGAAAAAACAGAAAACTTGACCTATCTTTAAACCATGGCAGCATGACTTTCCATTTTATTATTTATTAGAATCAGCAAGATTTGGTCACTATTTCTTGCAAGGTCAGTAGACCTAGAAGTTTCTCTTTTGAAAGTGGACGTGGTTGTAATTGTTTAGCCCCAAGTTATCTCTGGTCCTGCTAATCTGTGACCAAACTGTCTTATTTCAGAGTATCTACAACTCCATTATATGTTGCACTGCTATTTCTAGCTGGTTGGATGACCACAGTGGTAGCCTGATTTTCTAGTGATAATAGTTAAAACTTGTTACCATATTAATGTTGAAATACATGACTTTACCTGGTATTTACATAAAATTTTGACAGAGTTATCTAAATTAAAATCTTTCAACCACTTTGATACCAACCCACTCGAGACAACTGATTCCAAGATATTTCCCAACTCTTGAAACTAAATTTGTTTCAATTAATTTCTGCATTAATGAACTTAGTAAAACTTAAGATGATGCCTGGAACATAAATTAAGATATTTTGATGGAAGGTCTTAATTTAACCCTTTAGTGTTTAAACTGGCCAAATCCGGCCCAATATATTCTACATGTTTTATATTTGAACTAGCCATATCTAGCCTCTCACACCTAACCTACAGTGACATTCTAAAAATAAATATTCACATCATTGAAACCTCAAAGCTATAAGGTAATGCATGATTAATTCAAAACAATTTAAATAAATAAGCATTACATTTAACAGAGTAATCTGAACACTAAAGGGTTAAATCACTTTCAAACAGGAAGTTTGTACATAGAATCAGTAGTCGTCTCAGTTGGGTTGGCATCAAAAGGGTCAACACTTACGTGGTTGCATAGCAATAAACAATTTCAAAAGATGACAGTTACATTGATGCATACTTCAAACACAAAACAAGTGGACTTCAGTGTTATTTACCGAATGTGTAATGGTTGGTATAAATTTTGCCTTAAAAAATTCCAGGCTTCCTGATATTCATTGACACTACCCCTGATGTGCACCCTTTCTTCTTTAGGGTCCTTTTACTATTCACCTTTGTCTTTTTCTGTGTACTGTGTGTATTTGTGGCTCTCATTGCTGTCTTTCTTTACATCACTTCACTTATGACGGCTTTCTCCCCACCTCTTTTAAACATTTTCTGACGAGTTATAAGTGCATCTCAGCACTGTATACAATAATTTAAATCATTAACAAGAGAGGAAAGGTGGTAGGTTGGCAGAATCATTACAGTGTCTAATAAAATGTCTAACAGTATTGTTCAAATGCCACAAAGGTTGACTTCATTGTTTATGTTTGTGGGTTGATAAAACGTGTAGCAATTGAGCATTGAAGTTGATGTAACTGATTAACCCATTGCTCCACTAAAAATCTCAGGCCTTCAGTTTATGGAATGAAAGATTATTAAAAAGAACAGGCAAAGATGAAGACAAAATAAAAAAGCTAATTCATTTTGGATTGAAGCTGACATCTAAAACAACAGGATAACGTTGCTTGGAGACATCTGTGATTTATTCTGAGAACAAAATATGGTCTACAATGTTGAGTTTGATGACTGAGGGCAGGGTTTCAATTCTAGCTCCCAAGAAAAAAAAAAAAAGAAAAAAATTAACAAACATGGCTGGTGATTGTTTTTTTCTTCTTACTTTCTTTATACAACAGCCTTGAATGCAGCAAGTCTGATCAAAAGATTAGCCATGGTGTCGACATTCTTGGCAGCAGCAGCTAACATACACAGGCAGAGTTGCCTCATGTGGGTACGGTAGCGCAAGAGCAGTTCTGATGAGCTCAGTGACTAGACAACTGAGCTAGGTGGTTGTAGTAGTAGTAGTAGTAATAGTATAGTGGTGGTGGTTGTGGTGGTAATAATACAAGTAGTAGTGATAGTAGTCACTCACACACACACACACACACGCACGCAAGCGCATCCACCCACCCACATTCACATCTGTCTCTCCTTCACTCATTAAAAAAAAAATACAAAGAAATAAAAAAGAAAAACAAACAATCCAAACTATCACACAAACACATTCAACACAATCAATCTGATGTGATTCAGTCTCACTCACTTGAGCCATTCACTCACTCACTCAACCTCAGTCGGCATGGGATGGTCTCTGTGGATGGTCAGAAAATTCCACCTTGTACTTATTGTAGCAATAATAAGGGGCACAGTCCGGAAATATTTTCTCAATAGTTGTCTTCGATGGCCGAATGCCCTCCGTTTTACCCGTCATCCACTGCATACAAGCCAACTCCTGGTCATTTGTCACGTGATCTTTACGCCAATCGTTAACCCACTTGTCAAACTTTTTGTGTAGCCTTAACGACACTCTTTTGTGGGACTGAAAAAAAAAATACAAAACAAAAAGTTAAATTATTTCTGAACAAGTCACCAAGCAGTAGTAAGTACCGCTCAATCATTTCAAATATAATTAATAGTAATTAGAATGTATGGTTATAATAATGCATAGCAACCAGCAATCACAGAGAAACAGAAAAGTCAACACAAGGGGAACATACAAAAAAACATGCTTCAATATAAGCTGTTTATTTCTAAGAGAAAAAAAATGTAGAAATTTGTTAAGAATGCTCAATGTGTTAGGCAGCCATATAGACAAAATGTAGAGTGGAGAGTTGGGGGGAAACAAAGAACCCTGGCATGCAAATAGCAGGTATTATGAAAAAAAAAAAAAAAAAGAAAGACAAGAGAAAGAATTCAACTAAGAACCACTGCAATTACTGGGAATGGCAGGTGCATGCTTGAATTTGAGACAAGCTAAACATATATCCCTTCCATAGTGACAAAAAAAAAAAAAAAAAAAAAAAAAAATCCAAATCGCCCAATTGTTTTGTATTATTAATGAAAGAAAATAGAATGTATTTTTGTTAATACTAAGGGGAAAAATCCCCGCCAGAGAATAATCTTGTAATTTTTCCTTAAGATACTTTAATTCAATTGTCTAAGACAATGAAATTAGAAGACAGAAAAAGGATGGATATATATGTATACACACACACAAATAAATAAAACTTGTTAAGTTATTAAAGTGTCTGAAAAGTTTGGCAAAAGGCCTAAATGTTTCATGTATTCAATATTGATTTATTTTGATCAGACAAGGCCAACTATCATAAATTAAGAATAATATATTCATCGTAAGTACTTATTGACTTAAGAGGAGTATATATATATAAAATGATAATTTATCCCATTGGCACAAAGTCAAACATTTTGGGGAGAGTCTAGGCAATCGATTTAATGAACCCTCAGAAGACATTCGTATAATATTACAACAATTCTCATTTCTTTTTTTAAAAAGCAAACAGGGAACAGTGACAGTGCAGAGAAGAAACAAGTATTTGTTAGTAATAGAGAAGAGAATGTGTGACTGGTCAAGATTAGAGAGATCAAGGATTGAAAGTTTAATGGTAATTAAGTTTGTTCTGCCTGGCATAGGGGAAAAATTACAAATGGTAGGTTATGTACAAAGTTCAGTTATTTGAAAATCTTATATATGTATCAAGAGAAACTTAATGAAGTGACCCCAAAACAAGCATTAGACTAATAAACCTCGCTTAATGAGATGATGAAAACACAATAATCCTCAAACAGGATAAACACAAAAAAAAAAAAAAAAATTAAGGAAACGTCGACTCCAGGTCTTGAGTTTCATTGGATCAGTCTAGAGATAATTATTGGTAAGGATTGACACTTGTAAAAAAAAATTTGCTTTATTAGAAAAAAAAATGTGTGGAAAAAGGGGAACAATAAAGTATGGAAGCTAAGTAATAAATTTGTGATGAGTGTGGCAGTAATTAAAATGGGGAAATTTAGGAAATGGTTCCTATGCTAAAAAAAATAGTATGAATTTTGGAACTTGTTTTAAAGTAGGTCAAAATAAGATAACCGAACTATATTTAAGGAAACAGCTCGTCTTTCTTACACAGAAACGTGCCATTGTTATTTTTTTATGTAAAAAGTTTATAGATGACAGAAAAAAAAAGTGACTTACCTCCCTTGCATGTTTCAACGAGAGCTTTTTGTACAAATAACTCTCGCTGTTCACCACATAAACCATTTTAAATGAGTTCACATTGAACTTGCATTCAGTGTTGTCGATAATGTCCATGTCATTATGTAACTGCTTATGATAGGCAGCGCCACTGTCACGATCACAGTCTTTTCCGAGGGAATCCTTCAGTAAATTACGAAGTCTCAGGTTCCTGTGAAGGGGAAATAAGTTTTCAGTAAAACTGGATCAACAAGGAATGGCTAACTGGCAGTAAAAGAGGCTGTCTGCAAAGTTTCATGACCGTTGGGTGGCTGAAGCTAATAAATCCAACCACTTATCGACAGTAGGTCAGTCACCATTGCTCATGGGAAAGCAAGGCAGTAGAGTCAAGCCAGTCGTCCTTACAAGTGACAAGTCAAACGAGCGGAGCTGTTGTAGAGTCATTAACGATAATTATTAATAACAGAGTATCTTATTCAGTCAGATGGTCAGAGAAGCAATTCGGTCAGGCCTACTTGTAAAGTCAACAGATGAAAAATATCAGCTCCTCCCCCAACCAAAGTAGAAAAAAAAAAAAAAAAAAAAAAAAAAAAAAGTCGGACCCTCCTCCCAGAAGTTGGAAGAAGGGAGAGGAAATGGCATGGAAAATTTTCAGTATTATTAATGAGGGGACACTGCAGTGTGTGTGTGTGTGTGAGAGAGAGAGAACAGGAGAATAGATGATAGAAACTATAGAACCTGCATTAGAATTAAGTTAACAGTTACTATAGCTAGCAGATAAAGTCAATTTATTGAACAAATATGAAGAAATTAAATGTTCAAACTTTATAAAATATTTGACAAACAAAACTGCTACAAGTCCAAGATTCTGGCTTACAGAAACTATTTAGAAATGAATTCAACTAGATTACATTTCACTGTTTGGTACACAGCATCAGGTGTTCCAAGCACACTTGGATACCTTAACAGCAATGGAACACTATTGCGATAAAGTGTTCCCCTGATGATAATCCCTTACAGTTAGGGCATCCAAATACACTTGGAACACCCAATGCTGAGTTTCAAACTGCAATGGTGAAACGCACAAGAAGAAATGATCTATTTTGTGTTTATTTTAATTCTCCCCTACATATGCACTGCACACCATAACTAGTAACACTTGATTTCCACATCACTTATTAGAAGGAAATTGGTTGGGTTAAAAAATATTCCAGTATATCAGCTAATAATTGAAGGTTCAGCCACAAATGTACCACTAAAGAGGAAGTCACATGTAGACCAGAAGTGGTGCTGAGTGTCTACACACTCAACTACCACTGCATGTATGTGATTCACCATGATTAGAAACACAAGGTGCAACTATGGCCATGTGGTTAAAGAGTGCCTTCCAGTTATGTGGTTTTGGGTTCACTTGCACTGCAGGGCAACTTGAAGGCAAGTGCTTTTAATTGTAGCTTTGGGCTGATCAAAACCTTCAGAGTGGATTTGGTAGATGAAAATTGAAAGACCATTGTGTTATCGTTTTAATGCACACGTATTACTTCTACAGAAATCGCAACATATAGGTGGTTCTGTTGCCAGTTCTTGTCAACAAATTCTCCAATCACTTTACACCTTCACAGCCACTTAGAATGAGACACTATACTTGAAAATCAGGTAAGGGCCTGCAACAGAAAGAGCGTCTGGCTGTAAAACAATGCCTTGATAATATATTCTTGTAGTCGATGCAAATGTGGGAAAATATGGGGGGGGGGTCAAACAACTGTGTCCAAGTATGGTCTCACATTAAGAGGAATTTTCCTTGAGTTTCCTCTTATTTCTTTGATGTCTTGTCTGGAAAGAATGTCCTTAAATGCATTAGTTTAACAATTCACACTCCCACAACCCCATTTCCAAAACAAACTAGTGGAAATGTACAATAATTTTGAAAAATGGAATTGTGAAATTTGGAATGGTCAGGACTAATGTATTTAGGAAGTGTACCTAACGAGACATCAGGGACTAATAAAGAAATACCACCCCCACCTCCAGTCAAACTTCAAGATAAAGATGTTATGGGGGAGGGGAGCAAACTGATACTAGTTATCAAGCAGCAAGGGAAACCCACATACACAGAACAAGCTTCTAGTTACCATGTACCAAATTTACCCACAAGACACTGATTGGCCCAAGGCTATATAGTGGGAAATATTTGCCCAAGATGGCAAGCAGTGGGATCATATCATTTAACATCCTTTTGCCCATGCTGGCATAGGTTGGATGGTTTGACCAGGCCCCAGTCTGATTTGGCATGGTTTTTATATTTATACACACACACACACACACACACAAAATCTTTTACTGTTTTCAGTCATTGGACTGTGGCTATGCTGGGGAACCGCCTTCAAAGATTCAGTTGAACAAATCGATCTCAGTACGTTTTTTTTTTTTTTTTTTTTTTCAAACATGACATTCCATTGGTGTGTTTTTATCAAACTAACGATTATATGTGTGTGTGTGCGTGCACACATGATGAGCTTTTAGTTTTCATCTACCAAGTTCACCTATAAGGCCAGGGTTGTAGTA
This sequence comes from Octopus sinensis, assembly GCF_006345805.1. Classification (NCBI taxonomy): domain Eukaryota; kingdom Metazoa; phylum Mollusca; class Cephalopoda; order Octopoda; family Octopodidae; genus Octopus; species Octopus sinensis. The sequence goes on from NC_043011.1 coordinate 50,875,061, forward strand.
GAAGACACCTGCCCAAGGTGCCACATAGTGGGGCTGAATATGGAATGTAGTTGGGAAGCAAACTCCGTACCACACAGCCACACCTATGGCTATACAATACATACAGTTTGTATTTGCAAAAGAGTTATTGAGAGAGATGCTTTTCCATTTCACAATAGGTGTAAATACAACGGAGCCCAAAAGTTCCTTCTCATTGCAAAAGATGTTTTAAATCAACTTAAAATACAACTAAAAACCCCAATACGATAAACACAAAAGTTGAAACCAAAAAGAACACAATAAACAGCTCAAACACCTATGTTATTTTGTATTATATCACGAATATCTGAAGAAAGAGTTTTAAGCATTTTGGTTCCACTTCCAGTACTGTGATAGTAAACTGTGTTGAGATATTGAGCTAGTCTTTTACTGGCTGCTACCAATGGACTATAGTCATGCTGGAACACTACCTTCAATGGTTTATTTTAGTCTATCAAACCTAGTGGTCTGATATTACATTTGTAAGATATGAAATGCAAAGTAGACATCGGTACAGGGGAAGATAGATCAGAAATACAGTAGGGTATTTATTTACAGGACATTTCTTCTCCTGCTTTTGTTTATCAAATTGCACTCTCACAATACTTGTCAACCCGATGCTACGGTAGAAAATACTTGCCTAAAGTACCCTACAGTGGTTTCATATTTAAACTGCCCACTATAATTTTACACAAGACCCTTTCATGTAACTCTTTAGTATTTAAACTGGTCATATCCAGCTCAGATAGTCTACCCGTTTTATTTTCAAACCAGCCAGATTCAGCCTGTCACACCTACCCTATAATATTCTAAATATAAATAATAATCACATCACTGAAATCTCAAAGCCATGATCAACTCAAAACAATGTTAATAAATAAGCATGGCATTTGACAAAGTAATCTGAATGCTAAAGGATTAAGTTATTTTATTAAATCCCCTCGTTTTCAAAATTTATTAAATTTCCTTTATTTCAGTGCTGAAATAAAAAGTGTTCATTATACACGTGGTCCCTCATTGAAATGTGGTAGAGAAATCAACAACATTTGGACATAAAAGTTCCCTTGTTGTATGGATATAGGATTATGATGAGTAGTTTTGTTAATATAGTGAGCTGGAAGAATCTTCACTGCAGTAGATTGGGGGTTTATGTTCTGAATTGAAATACCACCAAGGTCAACTTTGCCTTTCATCCTTTCAGGGTCAAAGTAAGTACCAGTTGAACACTGGGGTTGATGTAATTGACTAGACCCCACCCTGAAAATTTTAGGCAGCGAGTTGGCAGAATTGATAATGCATCAGCCAAAATGTTACGAGGCATTTCCTCTGGCTCTCTACGTTCTGAGTTCAAATGCTGCGAAGTTCAACTGTTTCAGAGTAGTTATAAAAAGGACCAGCTGAGTACAGGAAGATGACTAATCCCCCACCCCCAAAATAATGGCCTTGTGCCAAAACTTGAAAGATGTTAACACTTGTGATGTCGAAGACTGTCTTTAGATGAACTTAAGTCACATTTTTTTTTTTTGCAGTTTTACTTAACCTCCCCCCCATTCATCCTAGTAAACAGGATTAAAAATATTTTCATTGTTTTCTTTTTGGGCTTTCAGCTAGAAAAAAGATCGAGTGGCAGGTGTCAAACATGTCAGTCAACAGCAACAACATACTCAACTGTGATGGCCACCCAACATTTCACACCAAAATAAAAGCTTATTTCAAAATTAAGTTTAAAAAACCCCACCTATTATAACACTTGCATTGTCACACAATATTTCAGTGAGTGTAATATACACACACACACACACACACACGCCACAAATTTAATAGACAAGCACCTCAACTTATATCACTTTATGGCAACCTGATTGACAGGAAGTTAAAAAGTAACATAAAAACACAAGCTGTCTAAAACTGGAGATAATGTTAAAAACTTAGACAAATTAATTTTATCAAAAATGGGAAGAGTCCATTGTAGTCAGTTGCAAAGGTGCTCATGTTTAGTCTTGACAGAGCAGACTTATGGTTTAAGAGAGTCCAGCTAAGATCTCTCCGTTTTTTAAAAAAATATTTATGACTCCATGTTTAAGTCTTTTATTCAAGGAGTCGATATAATAAAGTATCCATCCAAGGAAATGTATTGATGTAACTGTTAAAGCATTAGGACAAAATGCCCAACAGCAATTTCTTTGTGCTCATCACCCAAGTAAAGGTAGCACCAGACTTGTCTGTACTTATAAGATAGTCTTGTTCAGGAGAGAAGAAGAAAACACCCACCAAAGAAAATAACAGGAATCCTACTTTGTACTGGGCCACAACAATTCCATGAAACATGTTTAATATTGAAGGCCCACAAAGACTGTTTGCCAGCCTTATAAGCACAAAAGAAAATTGTCAAATGCATCCTTCCATTAACAGAACAAGGACATAAAATTGCTTTTTCTAGCAGGTTGCACAGTCTCTCAGAAATACTTTTCAGATTGGTTAGACACTACTATCACTATGTACATGCCAAAATAACAGGGATAATCCTATTTTGGATCTAAAGTTTCTACAAATCCAGGGCCTGAATAGGATTTAATCTTTATACAGGCAAAAAGCACAGGCATGGCTGTGAAGCTAAAGCATTTGCTTCACAACCACACAGTTTCAGATTCAGTACCACCGCATGGCACCTTGGGCAAGTGTCTTCCACAGCCCAGGGCCAATTGCATCTTAGTGAGTGTAACTGGTAGGTAGAAACTGTAAGAAACCTGTCGTGTGTGCATGTGTGTGTTCATGTCTTGGGATCAAGTAATAGTTATAAACAAGTGCCACTGTTATACAAGCAGTGTCCATTTCAATGCAAACATATCCTGCCACAGGAAATCTGATTTAATGAATTCTTGCCGACTCATGCAAGCATGGGAAAGTGGATGTTAAAGTGACGATGACAAGGTGTTAGTTTTCCACAGGCAATTTTCTCAATATCCAGACCCTCCCTGGAACCCATCTGTCAAAGGTGAAGTCAAGTGAGACAATGTAAAGCAAGCAAAACACCTTAAGCCAATGCGGAAGTCTCTTTGTGGTCACCCAACCTGGAAAATGGCAACCAAATCACACCCTACTGTCTTAAACAGAAAATAGAAAGGCCACTGGATGAATGAGTTCTAGATACACAGTTCCTAAATAAAAAAAATGCAATGTTGTTGTGGTAGAAATGCCTTTACTTGTAAGTCTGCTCAATCAGGGTGAATCCAGGAACTAAATATCCAAAGACCTAGAACAGACAACCTTTGTTCCATAAGTCATACAAGTTCATCAACAAAAATCAAAGTCCCCAGCCCCACCTCAAACTTTTCTTTTTTTAAATTTAACTCTAAATAAATCCCTACAGTTCAATATTAGCCTTTTTTTTGTAATCTATACAGAAAGATTTGAGAAAAAATAAAACAAAAAGCCTAACAAAAACTGACTTAGCTTAAGTTATTTTGACAATGACACTATGTTCCTGAGAATTATAACCCAACAGGAGTGGAAAGGCAGATTTGTTAGATATGCAAGTGAGAAAAGAAGGATTAAAGATTACGAAAGTCATAAAATCAGAGAAATGTTGTTCGTTAATGAATGGGACAGTGAGTTGAAGAGAAGCAATGGGAATGGGTAAAAAAAAAAAAGAAAAAAAAAAACATTCCCACCTTTACAATAAACAAAAAACCCCAAACCAAAAAGGCAGCAATTAGTTGGTGTATATAAAAAAACCAGTTATGTAAATGCAGCTGAAACACAGCACCAAAGCAGTGGGTGGGAGTTTGTAACAAAACAAAAATAAGAAAAAATACTACAGCATAGCAAATATCTAGAAATGGCAACAAGAAGAGGGTGGGAAAGAAGAAGCAAAAGAATGAGCTAAAACAATAGTGCAGCATGATTACAGACTTATATCTTCTCATTGCAATGTGTATAGGTGTTTATGCACATAAAAATGTATGTATATATGCATGTGCACATTTGTAATACAAAGATATTTATATACATATGTGCACACATTATATACAAACATATTTACATGTGCATCCAAAGTGTACATAATACAAAAAAGAAAGAAAACGTTTGCATACAGTCCAAAGAGAAAAATAAAACCAGTTGGTCGAATGTACTTTACCTCGGGAGAAAGACCGCCTTTTTTGTGAGGCTCTCCTGAACATCAATGGGCAGGGCAGAGTCTGCCGTGTAACTCTCAATATAGTTAGCCCACTTAGTTGCACTGGTTGGATCCTCAGTGCCATCATCAGATTGCTCATGCTGTTCTGTATCCAGAAGCTCAATGGTAAGCCGATAATCTCTCTTAAACTACAATGGTAACAAACAACAACAGCAGATTAGTCATTTATTGTAATTTATGTTCACAAGGAGAAATTCAACACTCCTTGCAAAGCCAAACTATTACATGCCAGCCATGAGCAAACTGTAGGACTTTTTGAAAAGCATGCCTACTCAAAAATCCACAATTTTTTTTTTAAGTAGTGCAGTCTGCTTCACAAGAAAGACTGCCCATGTCTGGTCAATGCAATCACTCAATATGCATGAAATAGCATCCAGATGACCATATCTTTAGAAAAAAAAAAAAAAAAAAAAAAAAAACACAGGACACATTGAACAATGTTCTAGATACAGAAAATCTAGAGTAAACTAAAAAGAATAGTCATGGCCAGAATACTTCTGATCAGGGTTGATCTGAGTGAGAACAAAATATATTCTTTTCTGGTAAAAGTAGTTTCCTTGTATAATTTCAAACTTATTTTCATGAAAAGAAGCCTGTACTTAAAACTGTTACCATATTTCTATTGAAATAGACTGCATGTGTTTCAATTTTGAAAATAGCAAATTTATTAAAATAACTTAAGTGGTGGTTTGGAATACATTTCTTTATCTGGAATACACCTTACAAAGCTTTTAACATACTTCTTCCCTGACACGCATTAACCAACAACAGAGTAATTTAAACAGCAACCATAGTAACTCCACATAATTCATCCAACACACACCCCCATCACACTCCTCCAGTCCCAAGGAGTCCTTCCCTACTCCTATTGCTCTAAATTCTGTCTGCTCTATGAAACAAGAGGTAAACATACGGAAGCACCATTACCTTATGAACATTTTACATCATTCAAATATTAATGAGGCAGTAGGACAAAAAACATTGTGCATTTTTTTTTTATTATGTCCATCCATCAGATCAAAACCCTCAAATCTTATGTCACAGTAACATGCAAAAAGTCAATTTACAGTGAACAGGAAAAGAAAGAAAAAAATCCAGCAAAATCTGCCACTCACAATCATTATCTTAAAGCAGTTCTCATCACTAAGCAGACTTTCTACCCGTTTCTGATACAGACTTTCAGCTTGAATTCTCTGATGACTAGTGGCAACTCGGCCACCAACAGCATTATTCTTTGCCTCTTCATGGTAGATTCTATAGATGTGTGAACAGGTGTCATCACTAGTGAAATGGGCAAGCTGTAAAAGACGGCCAAAGAGGAGAAGAAAAGAAAAACAGAAAAATTAGAAAAACAGATAAAAGTATGTAGTGGGCAAATAGTAAAACTAAATGTACACAGTTCTTTTCAAGGATTGGCAAGTTACATTGACTTTAAATGTCCCCACCAACAGACATAATACAAACAAACAAAAAAAGCAGGTTGGAGAACAGCGAGTACAGAAGCAGTTCTCTGAGGATTAAAGAATTGCATGGAATTTAAATGTCAAAGTTCATTTTGGAAAAGTGAGGATGAGTTGCTATAATAATCCAGCTATGCATATGTGGCTATGAAATTTGGTTCCAAACCATATGGAACCTTGAGCAAATGTTTACTATAACCTCAGGCAACTGAAAGCCATGCAAGTAGATTTGGTAGACAAACTGAAAGAAACCAATCATACGTGTATCATTCAACTACAGTAGTAGTTGAATATTCTTAAGGCTGCAATTTACTCACACACAGCATCCTTCAGAGCTTATTGCTAATTCAGTTCTTAACCAAATGGAAAACTTCCCATTTTTGAAGAGGACTGGCCCCTAGCTACATTTTGGCATAAAAAAATTGAGATTTGGTCCAATAGAAAAAAGTTTACACCTAAATAACTTTTTTTTTTTTTAAAAGCAAAATATATTTACGGAGATGTACTCGCATAGCAAGTAATTTGATCTGAGATCGTGTGCTGAAACGAAAACAATTGCAGCGTGGAAGGTGTTTATAAGCCATTTACGAAACACACAAAAGCTGTTCGATTCACTTCAACATTTAAGTTTAATTTGTCAAAATATTTTCGTTGTTAAAATCCGCGATAAATATATTTATCTTAGATTCAATGATAGAAGTGTGAAGAATTTCATAGTTTTGGTCCCATGCAACAAAAATTTGCATTGATAAAATTGTGAGGTAAAATATCACAAAAAAAAAATATAAGGCAAAAAGTTGGATTTAAGTATAATTAACTCTTATTTTAAAAACAAACTATATTTTAATCAAGTTTAAATGATAGAGCTCAATTCGAAGAATTTCATGGTATCAATCTCATGCAATGAAGTTTTAAAAGAAAAAAGTTATGAGTGTTTGATTCTCAAATTTGAGGATGATAATATAGTTCTATACTTTATGAATATAGTTCTAGGGGACTTTTAATATGTCACCGGCATCACTGAGGTAAGCAAAAAAATTATCAACAACACCTAATTGACACATTCATTAGCATAATAGCATAGCCTGAAAAAAACATGGATTACATGGAAAAATGCAAGCAAAGAGAAATAATATCCTTAAGATTTTAAATCTGGAAAAGTTCAGAATAAGTTATACATCTGGTAAAGTACAGAACAAGAAATTTTTTTACTTAAAATATTGCAGTTAAGGATAAAGTTTGAATATTAAAAATTTGATTTTAATTTACAAAGTAACATAATTAAAAATAGGAACCATCATTTTTGTTAAAATAGTGACACTAGAATTAAACTTTTGGTTTTAATAAAATCTAATATTTTCTAAATCTAAATATTTTATTTGAAATTTTATCCTTAGCTGCAATATTTTAAGTAAAAAATTTCTTGTTCTGTACTTTACCAGATGTAACAACTTGTCCTGTACTTTTTCAGATTTATAATCTTAATATTTCTTTTGCTAGCAGTTTTCCATGTAATGTAGTGAGTGGGTGTGTGTTTCCTAGTTTTGACACTGAGTGATAGTCATAAATGCCACTGACAGAAAGGGCAATGAGTTCTCTCCAACCCATGCAAGGATGGAAAAGCAAACATTAAAAACTATATTTATCGAACCCCGAGTATTTGATTCAAAGCAGTGTTGGTAGCAGGCTGAACTAATGGAGCAGTGATAAGACTCCATTAGTAAAACAAAATCAAGAGAATCTCAGATTTAGTATAGTGTACATGATTAATGGAAGATTATGGTAGTAATATATCTTATAAACTTGTGTTACTGTATTAATAACATTAATACATTGTCAATACCCCTTTGGCTTACACAGGGGTGGAGATGGAAACAGTTCAAACTAGGCTGCAAAACAAGCCAAGTAGACAAACCTGCCTTAGGGCAGCTCATTCCAATTAGGTATCGCTATTACTTGACCTACTATAAATAGTAGCCAAAAAACTGCTTGTATCACAAACTACCATTTTCAATGAAAGAAACATTGATATAATGTGCCTTATCAATCATCGTTTAACATCCGCTTTCCATGCAAGCATGGGTTGTTATATTTTTCAAAAAAGATGACCACATTAAGAATGTCTTTAATCCTTTGCATTATAAGTACAATGTTTTAAACTGGATCTGGCTAGTTGGTTACATCAACACCAATGTTCAACTGACACTTATTTCACTGACCTTGAAAGGATGAAAAGTAAAGCTGACTTAGTGGAATTTGAACTCAGAACACAAAGACAGATGAAATGATGCCACTAAGTATTCCATCCTATCATCATTTAACATCCACTTTCCATGCTAGCATCGATTAGATGGTTTGACACAAGCTGGCTGGGCTCCAATTGTCTGCATTCACATGGTTTCTACAGCCAGATGACCTTCCTAACACTAGCCATTTTATAGTGTGTACTGGGTGCATTCCAATGTGGCACTGGAGTGGGTGCTATTGTATGTGATACTGGCACAAGTGCTTCTCTGTATGGCACCAGCACCTGTGGGCCCCACAAGGCAAAGACCTTTTGGCTGACAAAGGAACATGTCTGTATGTATAGATGGCTAGGATTTGGCTTAGCTTCTCAAGCCATAAGTCTTGATCCCTTGTTATCAGTGAGGCCTAGCATCTGAAGATGCTTTCCCACCACTTTGTCTCATATCTTCTTGGGTCTACCATTCCACATGGGTCTCACCACAATTAGAGATCGGCACTTTACGCAGCTGTTCTCATCTATATGCATCACATGACAATACCAGCACAGTCTTCTCTTTTGCATGCTACATCTGATATCTCTTCAACCCAATTTTTCTCTTCATTTACACTGCCAGCTTGCTGTCTTTGGGAATACCTTTAATCAAAAATCTACTTGGTCAGGGTTAACCCAAAGCTACACATTATAACAATAAAAGAATTAAGTTGAATAATTAGTTGTAGTAACTCATTAATACAACATACAAAATGCTAAATTTAATTAAAGCTATCAAGTAGGTTTCATTTTAAAGAGAGGTGAATAAGCTTTACAGAGCTTGTAATGGTTACTCTTAAAAAAAAGAAAACATTTCTAAACAAATAATATTGTACCTGTCTGACCAAATTTTGCACCAGCTTGTCCATTGTAAAGGCAACATAGGCATGAATCCCAAACATCTCTCTCAGTTGGTCCTCGTAATGACTAGACTCCAGGTTACCATCCAGCAAATTCTTCACCATTTCCAAAAAGTACGGGTAATATTCATCTGGCTCTATTACATCTAGATAAAAATAAAATTTAAAGTAACAAAATATTTTGCAAATATAACAATTTTTTTTTGTGCTGGTCATTTCTTGCAGTGGGCTCAGTAAAGATGGAAATAATCTCAAATTTAGAGTGACAGTGTATGACAAGGCTGGGGCCCCTTGAATTACAAGCATGATGTATCTACAGGGCTTTCAGTTTCTGTTGATCCATTTTACTCCAAAAACTCCAGTTGACCCAAGATCATTGTTGAAATAACTTACCTAAAGTGCTGTACAGTGGAACTGAACCTAGAACAATGATTGTGAAAAAGCTAAATCTTGACCATACCTTCAACTCGTAAAAACAAACACATAGGTGCAAAATAAGGTGGAGAAAATAGCACTCAAAGAGTAAAATAGTGTTTTACTTCAACTGTAAAGAGTTCACAAACATTATTTCACATTACCAACTATTATGGCTGTCTGATTATATTAGAGAGATGGAATTCCTGGGTCTGAAGGAGTGAAAAAACTTCCTATTACAATAACCCAATTTCAAATATTTTCTCATTAATTCCAATTTAGCCTTTTCAGCTTCAATAAATTTCAATGATTATATATAAAGTAAATCTATTGCTGTGAGCTCCAACAAGATCTGATGAGCTGCAGGACTGCATCAGGCTTCTGCTTATTCATTGAATTAGCATGTATGTTGCTGAATATTCCAATGATACCTGTAAGCTTAATGTAACTCGGGTAGAATCAGTGACTGTGTGCAATAAACTGTGCACCTTTTGAGTTGCATGTCTAATCCATCCACCCTAGCTTCTACAGTTTCTGTCAACCTACCACAACCTTGGGCTTGATCCAAACCCTACACATACTTGCTAACCATAATGTTAAAGTCTGCCATGCAACACTGCCAAAAGTCTCGCGTCAAATAAAGCCCCAGTCATCTCTCTTATTTACATATGTAGCTTCCATCACCAACTCAACACAATCAACCAGCCAGTAAGGTTTATCCAATATGGCCCCTATCTTAAAGGAGTGTCTGCTATAGGACACTACCTCATTGACTTTAGAGAGGATACACTGCCTCAAATAACAGTAATAATGCGAATAATTTCCTGGAAATAGACAAATGCTTACTTTGAGCTCGGAGACGGAGGGCTATGGCTGTAGATTCCTTGCGACCCTTCTTCTTTGCATCAGCTTCTTCCTCTGCAATTTTCACAGCTTGAGTGTAGATTTGGCACAACCGATCACATAATAATTGGTGAAGCCGGAAGAAGAGGTACCAATTGTTGTTGACAAAAAACAAGGAATACAAGTCTTGCTGAAGAGAGAAAAATAAGGCATAATTAGCCACTGGAGGTGTTTATGCAAAGCAACAAAATCAAACAACACTGGACCTAACATGTAAGTTTTAAACACACACATTACTCGAGGGGGCACTGAGGTTGTATTCTATGGCCAGATGCCCTTCCTGGCATCAACCTACATTTTTCAAGTAGGGCATTTTTATTTTGCTGCTCTTCATGAAATCACAAGTTACAGGACCTTTATAAATGACAGCAACATTGTCACTATTTTGCTCACATAGCATGTATCACACACATGCGTGTGAAAAAGCAAAAAAGGGAATGTTTTCAATATACAGTTTATATATGGCCCAAAAGAAAGATTCACATTATTGTTATTCAGAATTTCTAACTTATGTATGTTCCAACAGATATTTTAAAGAATGAAGTGTTTCACCAGTTTCAAATAAATAATATACACACAAACACACATAAAATGTAAAACTATGCACATGGACAATAGAGAATATGATTAAAATATGTACACATTTTCTTTATTTTTAAATTATCTTTTTCCTCTGGCACTGCTGAGAGATTACTTCAGCATATCTATGTTCATGATAATCACTTGAGAAAAATATCTTATTGGAAAGTATGTAAAAAGACTTGAAACTAATACTGCTAGATTGAATTGTAATTGAGAAAGTACATAGGGGATTTTATATTAGAGAGAGATGGAATTCCTGGGTCTGAAGGAGTAAAAAAAAAAAAAAACTTCCTATTATATAACCCAATTTCAAATAGTTCCCCATTAACTCCAATTAAACCCACACAATCTTCACAGTAATACTGACTGTTTACACACACATGTGGCTAATAGATAGAAGGGTGTAAAAAAAAAAAAAAAAAAAAAGCAAAAAAGGATAGAGAAACCCTTTACATCACTACTTTAAACCCCTGACATTTCTTCCATACCCACCTCCACTCAACACAGCAATTTGTAACACAAGGGAAGTTGTTAAAACCTAAATTTATCTTATCTCCTTATAGTTCCCAACCACAGTTGAAGTTTAATTATCAAGAACTAATGACTGCAGATAAGGACCAATAGAAAAGGGATACCATTTTACAGACTCAGATCTCCATTTTAGAAAAAAACTGTTTTTGATCTAGTGTCATATATAATTAGCTTTCATATCTATTTTATCAGACAAGCAGGAACATTCAAATCCAAACATTGACAAGAATTGCTTTTAGTAGCAGCTGGTGACTTTCTTCTTAAAGGAAAAAGAGATCATTTCAACTGAGGTTAAACACTGTAAAACAAAGCAATGTATTCTTTAATATAGGATAGTGTAAAGAGAAGGAGTGTTTGAAAGGCAACACCCTAACTATTCAATTACTATGCACACAGATACACAAAATACCTCACCTCCAAATATTAACATTAAAATTATCTCGTATATATAAGCCATGCAGTGCATGCTTAAAGTATGAATGCAAATTGATTTTAATGTTTCATTTTTATGAGAAAGAGGGTCCATAAATGCAATATGTAACCTTCAATTATACTGCTTTCATCATCATTTAGCATCTATTTTCCATTAGATGGTTTGACTGGAGCTGGTAAACCAGAGACATGGCTGGATGCCATTTTTAACACCAACCACTCCATAGATAGTACTGGATGTCTTATATGTCAGTGACATGGTGCCTTTCACAGGTCACCAACACTGGCCATGACTTCACTTAGCTTAAAATTAAATATTTTCATTTAATCTATCTGGAGCCATCCCTGATATATATTTTCCTTTTGCTGATATCATCCAGTGTTGCATTTGGCCAGCAGTTGACTTGATCAGAGACCTTGAGTTGAATCAAACCAGTACATCATGGAAGAGTCATCCTGTCTATTTAATAACATACAAAACTACTCAAGTCACTTAACATTTGTTTCATGAGATATCAAAACTATCAAAGTAGACCTGTGAAGAGGGTTGTGTACAGTTCCACTGCAACTATTACTAAGTCTGTTAACCAGTTTTTAAAAGGCCTTGATTTTATTTTTCTTGCTTCTGAGTGTGTTGAGCTTAGAAAATTATGGATTTGCTGTATTCATGGCGATTGCTTTTAACCTCATGATCTCAGTCATTTGTGAATCATCATTAGTTACCCTTGGTTTCCATATAATTTTTTTTTCTTTAGCTTCTTTACAACATTATATCAGTATCATTCTACTATTAAACAATTGAAGCAAAGTGGTCAGTGATCAGGCTGCAGCTGTGCGATGAATAATTCAACATCTCATGATATAAATATTAACACCTTGTATTAAATGGCTGAAATGGCTCTTCTATAATACACTGCTCTTATTAACAGTGACTTCGTAGTTTCAGCCTACTTCACCTCCTCAGATGACGAAAGGCTAAGTAAGTCAAAACTTCCAAGTCACTGCAAATACTATTCTTGTTAAAGAATATATACTTCACAAAAAGTATTGAGTAATCTTTCAGTTTAATGTAAAATTGTTTTAACTCAACATAAAAAAAACATTAATATCTCATCTCACACACACAACTTGTAAACTTACATCTTCAACTTGTGGGATAGCATCATAGTTTCCATTTAATAATGGCTTTTCAAGAGTCACTTCTATACATTTTTTATCTTTTTCAGAATTCACTTCTGAATTATGGTTGTTATTAGTGGAAGATGTTAAGACATTGCTGCTACTGCTGCCACCACCATCTTTCTCAGGTTTGTCAACATCATCTACATCCATGTCTGCCAGAACAAAGTGCAATACAATTAATACAATTAACAAAAGCAACAAACATGCTCAAAAAACGCTTTAGATCAGAGAAGGAGTGACACAAAAGCCACTTAATTACGACTATACAAAATCTAGTATAAAGTAGATTATATATCCAATTTCAAGAGCAGTATAATTTAAACATTCAATATGTGAATTACAAGAGTAACATTTAATTTAACCATTTCATTGGTAAATACATGTCCATACATCATTGTAATACCAATGGCAGAAAGTAATGTTTGTGTGATAGTTACAAGGGGTTAAAAAGACGAGACCTCCCTCTTCCAACCTCAGTTACACAGAGCCAAATGGACCCATTATGATCACTAGGCAGCATAATGAATCAATGAGTGCCTCTGTGAAGTCATTTGATTAGAAAGAAAAAGCAGCTAAATTCCTTCAAGTTCTACCCTAGTGTCTTTTAAACAGTAAAAATATAATCAACAATGGAATCCAAGATACTTGGAAAATAATTGGCTAAGCCAAGGCTGGAACAACCTCTGACCATAGACCTAACCCAGGACTAAATATTGATTTCAAATTTTGGCAGAAGGCCAGTAACTTCATGAGAGGGATAAGTCAATTACATTGGCCCCAGTGTTCAACTGGTACATTTATCAACTCTGGCAGAATTTGAACTAAGAACATAATGACAAAGTGCTAAGCATTTTGCCCTGTGCTGTAAAAATTCTGCCAGCTTGCTGCTTTAACCTGGGACTAAATAATTGTGGTGATAGTAAGCTAAATAAACTACACACAATCCATATTTTACTTATATCATTACAAGCCATGATGATACCTTCAGTTGAAGCTGTACCTCAATAGTTGCCTATCCTCATCTACTAATTCAAATTAGTCTACATTATCTCTGAGGACACTTAAGATATTTTAGACCAAGTGACCAATGTCAAGTCTGTCTTGATGACCTTATGACAACCATGTCTTCAGTTGTTTACCACATTAATGGCAAGACACATTAAAGTCTCCTGGAGGGCTTCCTACATGAAGACAGCACAGATAGACTGAGTCAATGAAGCAAACTGTTCTTCCTATATAGGAGAGAGAGAGAGAACAGACCAAATTTACTTGATAAAAGTCTTGCACATCAGTCTGGAATATGGATTTTGTGTAGAGACTAATCACTAATAAGCAACATGGTGATCAATCTTAAGTCTATGATCAAACACACTAGCCATAGTATGCTAAAGACTATATTATCCAATGTGTCTTTTCTATTTAAGATAGCAGGGTTGGCTACTAACTTTAGCAAACTGAGTGACCTTATCAGTTTCTAGAGGACAGCATGGACTAAGTTTGTATCTCACTCTATTTCATCCTTGTACTCTGGGGAAGTATTGGTAGATATGAAGAGTCACAGCAAAGAAACTCCTTTACCTCTTCCAAATGGGGATCAACAATAAGGGCACCTCTGCTGTGATGCCTGACATTTGTCAAATATAAAATTCCACTAATGTATGTATGTATGTATGTGTATAAACTACATTAACACTGGCTGAAGTAAAACCGCCGAAGTAATCTTACCATCATCTTTATCTTGTTCATCATCACTCAGTTCACCTCGAGGCAGGAAAAACAAGTCTGGAATGAAGTGATACAGCAATTGCTTGATTCGCTGCTTGTCATCTTTGGAAATACCTGAATCGAAATAAAAGAGTCGTAGAATATCTTAATTTTAAGTAAGTGACAGATAAAATTACAGGAAAGTAGAAGTATAAACATCTTAACCCTTTTTATGATCCTATTTTAAACTGAAGTGGTTGATGAATAAGGAAAAGGAAAGGAACGGATGGAAGTGATGTAGGATGTAAAGGAGACAAACCTTGTTGGAGAAACCTCCAGACAAGACGAGACAAAAATACTCCAAGTCTTTAGAGTAAAACCTATGCCAAAGGAAGAAATGGTTGACAGCATGTCATAGAAGATTCTCTAGTGCTGGTAGACAAAGGTTAAACAATGTATTTATTATAAAGCAGGTGCTGATAAGCTATGCCAAAAGCAAAGAATGAATAAAACCAACTCTTTAGTCTTGTTGGAGAGGACATTTATTTCAAGATGAATGTGTAATGAGTGAAACACTGATTCAGACCAGTATGGAAAAAAAGGACAACAGATTCTAATGAAATGCACAGCTCATTTAAATAAGGTTCTTAATATGATTTTGATGGTAGTTGGGTTAATTCATATACGAACACTTTAAATGAGAACCAGCAGAAGGTTGTTTTCCAAAAGGTTAAAAACATGGTAACCTAATACCCAACAATTCAACACAAATCACCATGGGGTCAAAGATGTTACACTAAAATATTTTCCATATGTAATTTCAGCAAAAGGATCAGCTGATGTTTTCTTCCACTATGACCATTGAAATACACACAATACAGCTAGTATACAATACAAAAACATTTGCAAGAATTTAGTGAGTAAATAGTCTTCCCTCTAATAAGCACTCGCTAAAGGAGGACAAAGAAAAAAAGTATCTAATTTTAAGTAAAACTTTGATCAACTCAATGTTTGTTTTTTAAGGGATAAAAACAATTTTTGAAGATTATCCCAGAAGCCAACCACTATGACATAAATACAAACTGCTGCAAGTACATTAAATGTGATAAGGTGCCCACAGAGCTAATAAGTAGAACTGCAAGAACCTCCAAACTGCCAAGTCAGGAAATGACTTGACATACCCTCCTGTCTTTTAAATAGGAGAGACATAATTGACAATGTATTCAAAGGTATTTGTAAAATAATTGGCTAAGTCAAGGCTGGAATACCTTTGACCAGAGACCTAACTTGGAACTAATCAATTAACAAATAAAACAGATTGGCATGTGTAGAGTATCTTAGTATTACTTACTTGCTTGGCGTTTCATGTGATGTACTATAAGAGATGTAGCATCATCAATTGTTGACCTGTCTTTGTATACAAAGGAAATGTGAGGCCCAGGGGTGAAGTTATCTTTACGTTCCGATTGTTCTGCTTGCTACAAAATATAAAGACAAACAATTACCACTGCAATCATCATCATCATCACGTACCAAAGAAAAAGAAATGATTTTTAATTACCAAGATGTGTAATGGCCAAAGATAATCAAAATAACTAACCTCATCATAAAGAGTTTCTATTTCATTAAGTAGAGCTTTCGATCGAATTGCCTTCACGTCATTTTGCTTAAAGTTGATGCCCATATGATCTAAAGATTTTAAATAGAATTTTTCATTCTGCTCACGCCACAGTTTATTAAACTGTTTCTGATTTTCCCGCCATTCTTCTTCCTTTGCTTTTAACCTGAAATAATAATGAACATCAATCAACTGAAGTATAAAAACACTAAGAGCAGAAACAACAATCTAAATAAATAAATGGCACAGTATCTCACCTTCTTAGAACCAATGGAACAGCCACACAGGGATTTTTCTTTAAACCATCAATTATATCAGGGGCCTTATCTCCATATAACCTGATGGAAGATATGAAAGGGAATCATTTAAAAAACGAATTGTCTAAACAGGTCAATACCAATCAAAAGACTATCAATCTAATAACTTCTGCAAATCAATACTCACCGATGAATGGCTTTTCTGTGTAAAACTTCAGATGTTCCACCTAAACAGTTGTCTAACCTAAACTTAGCCGCTTCTTCAGGACTCATCCTGGATAATTTTTTTTGTACAGTCTCAAGCACTTTGATGACTGCAGAATTGGTTTCAATGACAACATCTAACTAAAAAAGAAAGCAGCACATATAGTAAAATCTAATATATAATTAATATACGTGCACAAAAACATTGCGAAACACCGACATACAGTAACTGCATGCTAACACCAATACACAATACCTACATTTATACAAACACAGTAAATGATATACAATAGATATAATACATGCTAAAATACAATAACTACATAGCAAACACTGGTATACCATTACTCCATAGTAAATATACAGTAGACACCTATCATCATTCCATGCTGGCATGGGTTGGATGGTTTGAACAGGACTGGCAAGCTGGAAGGCTGTACCAGACTAGTCTGATTTGGTGTGATTTCTACGGCTGGATACCCTTCCCAATGCCAACCACTCAGTATCATGGGTGCATTTACATGCCACCAGCCAGGATGCCATTTGCCCGATACTAGTACCTCTGCCATGACTACTTTTTTGACTTGGCTTGGTGGGTCTTCTCAAGCACAGCATAATGCCAATAATATATATATATAGTAAATACTAATCTGCAATATTTGGTAAATAGATATATAATAAATACCAGCATATAGTAAAACTGAAGTTGATTGAATTTGCGATTTTTACATTCTATCCCTCCACTGATGTGTGAAACATGTTAAATTCTTGGACACTTTTTTTGAGCCCACAGCATGCAAACCAACATATTGATATATGTTTATTATAAATTGTGAAATATAGTCTCAACTGTTTAAGAGTAACAGCTGATATAGATTTTCCATATAGTAGCTAGTATGTTAGAATCTGGGACCCTTTAAGGTCCCGCGTTCATACTATTCAAGCACAGTGCTTGAATAGTATGAACGCTGGATCTTAAAGGGTCCGACATTCTAACATATCCAACCAAAAAAGGAATTCCCCCTATGGGCACAAAGGGCTAGAAATAGCAGCTATCTAACTGTACTGATGCAATGGATAATGTAGCTCAATTTTCTATACTTTGAACGATGGCCAAACGTTTCACAAGAAATATTGTATACATGTTGACCACGTTTTCCCACAGTATGCAAACACTATCAAGACAAGGTAAGAGAACTCTCTTTCTCAAGGCATTGGTCCCTGACACTAACTTACAATACCATGCAGTGAGAAGAAACTAAACAAGAGGAAAACAGAAGTCTGTGTCAACAAGATTAGTAAACATGAATGTTTGTAACACCCGTATATGTGTTTGGTTTTTCCGTGCTAGGATGGGATAAAACGAATATATCAAATTGCTTTACAGCTGTTGCAAACACTGTTTAATTTTAGCTAAGTGATATTTTAATCCCACAAAAATGTTCAAAGTAATCAAATAATTGATTGAGAAGGGAAATAAAAGCCATGTCACTGCCTGTAGCTGAGCAATTTCCAATACATAAAGTACATGTGAACTTCTTTCAGTTTCTGTCAACCAAATCTACTTAAAACAGTTTTGTTGGTCTAGGGCTATAGTAGTAAGACACTTGCCCAAGGTGCTGAACCTAAAATCACTTGGATGGGAAGCAAACTTAACCAAATTTTCTATGGCCAGAAGCCTGGCCTGTTGCCAACCCTCACTTGTTTCCAAGTAAGGTAATGTCTCTTCAAGGAAGGCTGGAAATGAAGAACATTACTTGTATGATGGTGATGCTCATTTACAATCATTACATGTTAAGACAAGGATACAGAGCAAGAGAGCAAGAGTGAAAGCAAGAGAAAGAGCAAGAGAGCAAGAGTGAAAGCAAGAGAAAGAGCAAGAGAGCAAGAGTGAAAGCAAGAGAAAGAGCAAGAGAGCAAGAGTGAAAGAGTGAAAGCAAGAGAAAGAGCAAGAGAGCAAGAGTGAAAGAGTGAAAGCAAGAGAAAGAGCAAGAGAGCAAGAGTGAAAGAGTGAAAGCAAGAGAAAGAGCAAGAGAGCAAGAGTGAAAGAGTGAAAGCAAGAGAAAGAGCAAGAGAGCAAGAGTGAAAGAGTGAAAGCAGAGAAAGAGCAAGAGAGCAAGAGTGAAAGAGTGAAAGCAAAGAAAGAGCAAGAGAGCAAGAGTGAAAGAGTGAAAGAGTGAAAGCAAGAGAAAGAGCAAGAGAGCAAGAGTGAAAGAGTGAAAGAGTGAAAGCAAGAGAAAGAGCAAGAGAGCAAGAGTGAAAGAGTGAAAGAGTGAAAGCAAGAGAAAGAGCAAGAGAGCAAGAGTGAAAGAGTGAAAGAGTGAAAGCAAGAGAAAGAGCAAGAGAGCAAGAGTGAAAGCAAGAGAGCAAGAGCGAAAGCAAGAGAGCAAGAGCGAAAGCAAGAGAGCAAGAGCGAAAGCAAGAGAGCAAGAGCGAAAGCAAGAGAGCAAGAGCGAAAGCAAGAGAGCAAGAGCGAAAGCAAGAGAGCAAGAGCGAAAGCAAGAGAGCAAGAGTGAAAGCAAGAGTGAAAGCAAGAGAGCAAGAGTGAAAGCAAGAGAGCAAGAGTGAAAGCAAGAGAGCAAGAGTGAAAGCAAGAGAGCAAGAGTGAAAGCAAGAGAGCAAGAGTGAAAGCAAGAGTGAAAGCAAGAGAGCAAGAGTGAAAGCAAGAGAAAGAGCGAGGGAGAGAGTGAAAGAGCGAGGGAGAGAGTGAAAGAGCGAGGGAGAGAGTGAAAGAGTGAAAGAGCGAAAGAGTGAAAGAGCGAAAGAGAGCGAAGGAGAGAGAGAGAGCGAAGGAGAGAGAGAGAGCGAAGGAGAGAGAGAGAGCGAAGGAGAGAGAGAGAGCGAAGGAGAGAGAGAGAGCGAAGGAGAGAGAGAGAGCGAAGGAGAGAGAGAGAGCGAAGGAGAGAGAGAGAGCGAAGGAGAGAGAGAGAGCAAAGGAGAGAGAGAGAGCAAAGGAGAGAGAGAGA